>NC_072740.1:24028665-24159667 GCF_026930045.1 Uloborus diversus | reverse complement strand
AGCCCACCCCTCACATGAGATAGACAAAATGTTTTCTTCTTTGTTTTCTCCTTGTTGACTGGTAGATGCCTGACCAAGACCATAAGAAACAGAACTCCGAGCAGGTATTTAAAGATGACATAGAAAATAGACATTTAGAGGAAAGTGAAGCAGATATTATTCATGAAATTTCTTCCACTACTATGGACATAAATAAAAAAGAATTATTTTGGGATTGATACGATAAATCAATATATATATATAATATACATATACATATATATATATATATATATATATATATATGATATTGATTTATCGTTTTCTGATTTACCTGCAATTAAAAACACCATCAATTTGTAAAAATCAGAAAAATAAAGTATTGCTAGTCTTTTTCTCTTTCTCTATTCACACATATATACATTCCTACTACATACTTTAAGTTTTAGCAGATCTAATCTGCATACTATACACACGTTTTACGCACGAGAAAACTCATAAAATGAGCTACAAAAAAATTATTTTCTAGAAAACAAGAAGAGATCCCATGCTGTTTCCTTTTTCATGATGTTTTACACATAGCCAGGTACCATAATATATAAAAGGTTTTTTTTTCCTAGTGATGCTGTTTTGAGTTAATTGTGATCAAAAAAGCACAATTTTTGAAAAATATCAGGGCATTTTTCTCCTAAAAAAAAATTAAACCTCAAACAAATTTTGTGCTATTTACTCTCTTCATAGTATAAACTTTCAGTATATGTTAAATTTTTTTCGGGGGGTTGGCTTTTGGGGGGAAATAACGCAGGTAAACTTGCGCGAAATCGGATAAAATCCATATTTTGCGACCCCTTATCTGAAGAAAGCAACAACCCCCAACCAAAATAACTATGAAGTCATCATCACTAGATACTGTACAACCAATAAATATAAACATAACCGTAGGGTGGTGTTTCTGTAAAGAGCTAAAGCGCACTGAAAAGCTACTTTTAGAATTTTTCTAAAAAAGCGCTGCAAAACCTCAAACTTTGGGAATTTTTAAAGAGCGAAAATTTTTTTTGGAAATCTAAAAATTTCAGAATGTTCACTTCTCATGACCTACTTTGACATATAAAAAAATTAGAAAAATCAAAAATGGTCACTGCCACACCTTGTCTGAACTTCAAAATAATGGCTCTTAAATGTTCATGTAAATATTCAACTTTTTCTATTTAAATTTTTATTTAAAATACAAATTCATAAAAATGAAATGCATGTAAAATATTATTATCTAATTCTTTCATACAAAAAAAAAACCTAATTTCATTCCACGGCCAATTATATTTAAGTATCCTCTGCTGTCAAAATTATCTTCATGCTGAGTAAAAATGAATCTAGAAAAAAAAACATTATAAATGATAGCATCAGTGCATTCTTTGAATATAAGGAATGAATAATTATTATGGCTTACAGTTTTAAATGTCACCGTAAGCAAGGGGGGGAGGGATTTCAGAAATGGGTCTGCTCAGGGCCTGATTAACACACAGACTGCCTAGGCCATGTTCCTAAGGGGCCCCACATTTTTTAAAGAATTATGTATAGCATTGCAACAATATGAAAAATACGTGTATTTTTAAAAAAATGAAAAATTATGACTTATTAATTGGAAAAAAAACATAAAAGGGGAATTTTTAATCATTCTGCCAGTAACGAATTTACTTAATCACAATCATGAGGGGGTCCAAAGGGGATGCATAAATGCACATAAGTGATTTATACATAGTTGTGTGATTAGACTAAGAGGCCTCCAAAAGTGCATTCATGCTTTAAAAATATAAATCAAACACTGCATAGTCTTCAGTGGGCCTCCAAATTAATGTGGGCCCAAGGCCTCACTTTTAGTTATGCCTTGGGACTGCCAATATATTAATAAAAAATAAATGAATAAATTAAAAAAAAAAACAGGGAAACCTCAGCGGTTGTAAAACGCTAAATACTTTTGGTCTCTTTGACACTTTTATTTATAAATGACAATTCAAAATTGCTATAAAATGCAACTTACAACAAGGGCCGACGTGAGATCATGTCAGCTTAGTTGGAGATAGGGGCGCGGCTCGGAATTGAACTCGTGCAGAGGGTAAAATATATTAATGGCGAAAGGTGTAGAAGGGGGCCTGTGAAAAAAAATGACCTATGTCATTTTTCCCCCCTTTTGCTCTCTGCGACCCTGTTTATAACAATTGGAATAAAAGTGACAAAATATTTTTTTACGTAAAATTATTTTAAAAAATGCAATTTTAAAATACCATTGAGGAGCATGAAAGACTCTAAATTATTAAGATTATCTAATCAAAGGCCGCCAAAATGCGAGTTACAAACATTTTTTGACAAAAAGTATTCTGTACACTGTACAAACTCACGGTTTCGGGCTACTCAGTTTAAAAAGAAAATAAGTTGATGAAAACCAATGTCGAAATAATCCGGTGGTCCCCAGAACCTCCCCCCCCCCCTCCTAATATCAACGAAGATCGTGTAAAATTTAAATTTTCGGGCTTCCATTTCGAATAACTTCATAAGAGAACAGCCGAATCCACTCCTGCCATAACATGGAATTCCAGCTTCGAAAATTTGCTGGAGGGAAAGTACAGTTGGCTCTCTGTTTAACGACGTTCTATGTAACATTTTTCTCTACTTAACCACGGCTTTTCACGGTCCCAGATGGTTCACTATAGTGTTAAAAGCATTCTATTTAAGGACGATTTCTACTTAAGGACGATATTTTGTGGTCCCTTGAAAGTCGTTAAACAGAGAGCCAACTGTACTCTAACCACTCCCATTTTTTTTTAGCATTCCCAAAGATGGTCTAAAACTGTTTTTAAATTAACAGTATCAAATATTTTCTGGGAAAGTGTCCCATCCCCTCCTCTCTCAGCACCATCACAGAAGAATGTTTTAAATCTCATTTTTAGTACTTCAATTTCGAAAATTTTCCGGTGGTGAAACTCCTGAAAACTCCTTTTCCTAACATCACTGAAGGTCAGCAAAAAATTTCGTTTTTGGAACTAACTTTCGAGTACTGCCGGTGCTTGTAGTCTTTACCTAAAAAGGCTTTTAAGACTTCAATTTGAAAATTTTCTGGTGGATGGTATCGGAATCTATCTCGACTTAAAATCACCAAAGATCTTTTAAAACTGCGTTTTCAGAAGATAATTTAAAATTCTGTGTTTGGAGTTCCACTTTCAAAAAACTGCAGCAGGAGAAACCCTGAACTTACGCTCCCGTAACACCACCAAATATTATCAAAAAATTGAGTTTTTAAGGCTACAATTTCAAAATTTTTCTGGGGGACAGACCCCCGGACCCCTCCTATTTCAGACTCAATGTTGATCTTTCCCATTAAGTTTATATTGCTAACACTTTAATGACTCCCAGAAGCCATAAAGCTAAAGTCCCCTCTCTCTCTTTGTATTGATACATGCGTTTGAAAAAAATAAGGTACTGCCAAACTCGTACCCGACCCCTCCCACCATGTTTTTTGACCTCTCATCGAGTCTGGGAGTCGTCAGGATATGGTAGTATAAAAAAAGGAAATGTTTATGACAGGGGCCCAGTAATGTATGTTTGTGTCGAAGGACCCATCACGTTCTAAGATGGCCCTAGTCTTTCACACATGAACATCGCTAGATCAGTTTCATAAAATGGCATTTAAGTTACTTGTTATGACTGCAGAAAAGGACATACTAGCCAAGCAGTGTTATCATTACCGAAATATTCAATCAAATTCCGGGCATAAAATTACTTAAAAATGTACAATCACAATTTTCCCTCAACATAAGGTTTAGCTAATACTGTATTAATTTGTTCACCATTAAAGCGCAGAAGTGTTCCTATCTGTTAAATTTTGTTTAAATGAAACATATTTAGCTAAGAAAATTTTCCTCATATTTAAATGATATCCCAATCGTTAGGTAAAGTTTAATATCTATAAGAGCTATGGGGGCAGCTACATTTCCTAATGCCAGGGCCGATTTTTTTCAACCAATCCGCCACTGAACAACTACCACAAGTTCAACATTTAATTAAGTCACAAATCAAAGAAACAAGTTGTAAAACTTAAATCATGAATTCTCATTTTGAGCTCCACTGCAGATACCACTTTTGTACTTTGCACGGCAGAGTAGTGATTTGGCAGAATGATGAATATTCAGCGATTTGACCACCAAATAGTAAACTCGTTTTTACCTAAAACCAAAGCACATGTTGCATTCAAAGCTTAATTTTGCATGATTATTAGTTCAATATTCTTTATTGAAGACTTAAAAAATGATTTGGAACAAATCTGAAAAAAAAGTTTAATCTTGAAAAGTATGCGGCCATATTCGGCCGAAAAATTTACCTAAAAGAAGAATACCTTCTTAGCAACAGTTCTTATAGGTCAGAGTTCTGTATTTAAGCTTAAAAAAAAAGCAATTTTTATGTATTAGAGGCTTTTTTTTCATAAAGCTTATGAAATAGGTAAGAAAAAATAAAAGGAAATTGTTCAGCATGGAATTGCATCACATAAATTTCTATTTTCATTGGAAGAAATATGATTATATTTAGATAACTCCAGATTTTATTGATGTAAATGCCATAAAAGGTACTCTTGAACAAAATTTGGTGAAGCCATTTTTATCAATTCAAGACCATGAACACTATATTGCATTACAATTGTTTTTGATACCATATTCAAATTGTTCAACAAAATTCAATCGAATTACACAGCAATAAAATAAAAACTAATAACTTGGTGAAAATATCAGCATGAAACCTGCAGAAGAGCCTGAACTAGCATAACTGTTCAACTCCTTGAAACACAAAATTCTTAGTAGGAATATATTAACAAAATTCCAAGCCAAACACAAAATGATGCCTCCACAGAAACCTCAGCTCAAAGTGAAATAAGAGAAATTTACTCATATTTTCTAGAACTGTTATGTGACAGAACAAAATAGTCTTTAAAGTGGTGAGAACAAAATTCTCTAATCTGTTCAATTGGCCAGAAAGTACCTCTCTGAACCCAGGCATTCACTCCATGTACCAAATGTAGTTAACACTTATTTTCAAAAGCTGGTGATTTTTTATGGAAAAAAAAAAGATGGGAGACCTATCTACCAAAAATACTGAACTTTTTTTTTTTTGTATCATAATCTGGCAATTATTAATAAATTTTTGTATTTTAAATTGACATATTTAATAAGGGAAAAAAATTAAGAGGATAGGGAAACATACCCAATTAATCATGCTACTCAATTTTTATAAATATTTTATTCAATGAGAGAAAAAACTAACCTTTGCTTCATGTATGATTTATGCATGTATTTTATCTGCTGACGTATTAGAATTAGAGCTTCATCCAAAAATATCCCGTAGAGTTAGTTTTTGTATTGATAAATGGTTAAGATTAGTTGTACACACGTTTTGTCATTCATTAGTGAAATACCCTTATAAATGACAATGCACTATAGCATACCAAGATTTCATTTAAATGCCACTAAACATGATAAGCATAAATTAAAATGCGTAAAAGTTCCAATATGACTCATTTTTTGCACAGCATTCAGTGGATGGGCTACATAGGCTGAATATTCATTGCAATACTAGTGTGTAGAAGTTTTACAAGCGGTAATGAGGCTTTATATTTGAAAAATTATTTACTTTTCTCTTAAAGCACTTTTTGAATGCCTTTTTTCCAAATTAACTCCTTAACTGTCTAGGAAAATGTACAAGATTCACTCTCCAGTGCCACCATTTTTTTTTGCACAGGCTTGCAAAGATCAACTATGTACAAGAGGAGGGGGTGTGAAAGCTTTGCTGTCCAAAACCAGTTTACTTTTACTAAATAAAGAATAAGATAAAAAATGGAAACATAGTTTTAAGTTTAGAGATAAATAATACAAAGAGATGTTGGAACTTCTCTGCCAAGTGATCTATTTAAAAGCATGGTTGTACACATAAACCAACATTATATACAGTGCATTGATAGTGGGATTTGAAGATTCGTAAACGAAGCACTTACTACAAACAAAAAACAAGACACAGGATAATAAAAAAAATGTTTTACTCAAACAGAAGCGCAAGCACAGTTTGTACTTTCACCATTTCAGAAACATCCCCTTCTCGAACTCCTCCCATCCCTCTTCTTTAAAGAACAGTGGAGAATCGATTATCCGGTATGTTTGGGACCATCGCTATTCCGGATATCTGAATTTTCCTGTGTTTGGGATTGCCTAAAAAACTCGGAGTTTGCTGATTGTTTATGAATCCCAAATTACTATAATATACTCATGTTTGTGAAAATTGCAACAACATGATGCACTCATTGGAAAATAATAAAAGTTATTGCACATATTACTCATAGTGCTACAAATAAACGATCAAAATTGATGATCAATGAAATGGTACAACAAGCGTAAATTAATATTCAATGTAGCTACCCCGTGCAAGTGTCTGAGCTTGTACACATTTTGGCATCGAATCATAGAGGTGCTGAATGTCACGATTGGGAATGGCATCGGTAGCCACTGCCGGACGAGATACATGGGCGAGTCTCCGACCAATGCAATCCGAGACATGCTCGATGGACGTCACATCCGGATAACAGGCAAGTCAAGGATGTAGCGTAACCTGTCTTTTATGTGCGACATGTGGACGTGCAATGTCCTGCTGAAACACTGCACCAGGAACGCTCACAAGAAAGGGTAGTACCATCATCCCCCGAAGTAGTGCTCGCTATTGAGGGGTACTCCTAATTCGGAGTAGATGGGACTGCCCTTGATATTCAAAAACACTCCAGACCATGACGCCTGGCGTTATGCTGATAATAATGTTGGATTACACACTGTGGGAGGTGACATTTCCATGTGTAGCACCTGACGCTTACACGTCCATCTTTATAGCGCAGATCAAATCAGGACTCATCAGAGAAGATGACCTGTTGCTAATCCACACGCCATTGGGCATGTTGATGGGCCTATTGAAGCTGGAAGCAACAATGGTTGAGAGTGGAAGGAATCCTCTATTGGGGAAGCCTTGTATGCAGGCCCTGGTGCAGCAGATGTCGACAAATCGTGGATGCAGCAAGTGTGACACCTGTAGCTATCCTCCTATGTTGTGCTAGCGTACTAGAGGATGCTATACGATCCACCACATCTAAGTGGGTGAGGTGTCGATAATCCCGTGGCATCGTTCAGGTGTATGGGCTGGTGCTTGTCGTTCAGCTAAAGTCATAGACAGGGTTCGTACGGGTCATGGAAATCCTGGAAAGTCATGGAAAAAATAACAGAATTTCAGACCTGGAAAAGTCATGGAAAATTTAAATTTTCATTGAAAGTCATGGAAATTTATTTCAAGTCATGGAAAAATTTCCTGGACAAAGAGAAAAGAACAGCAGCTAAAGGAGCATTAGAAATCTTGAGTGATTTAACAGTATAGCACATAAAAGCTATTAAAAGTCAAAAATTGAACGATCCAAAAATCAAATCTGAATTTTGAAATCTCATTGCATCCACTCCTGTCGCAGCTGCTTGCCATTTTTTTTTTATGTGATTTTACTGCCTGGACATCACTTAATTTGAATTTACTGTTATTTTAAACACTTCTTATGTTTCATATTTTGTAGTAGCAAAATTTCACGTTCTTAGTTTTGCCACGCCCACTCAAAAAAAAAAAAAAAGCAATTCAATTGCATGCGAGTTCGATTCCATCACTCGTAAGGACTTTATTATTAAATTTATCAGAGTTTATCTTAATTTGTTGAACGTTTTAGAAAATAAAGATCTTAAGTCAGGCGATAGAATACAGAAAAAGAGGAATTCTAATGCTCTAAAACAGTAGTGCCCAACATACGGCACACAAAACTAATCCATATGACCCACTGCTATGTCCAATGTCGGGAATTAAACCTGTTCTGGAATTTCTGAACCTATTAATTTATATACATTTGAAAATATGCAAATTTGTAATTAAAACAAATATACTTTTGAATCAGAAAATTGATTCATTAATGAATGGTTTTTTCAAAAGTCAAAACAGTTCTAGTTTAGAAACATAAAGGTCCAAACTATGTGGCTTTATTCAAAGAACCAAAATACTGTCAAGTTACAAAGGTGATTAAAGGTACTGTTGACACTAAAAGGTAACTTTTGAAGCAAATTTATTGAAACTTAGTGATGACTCATTCAACCTTTGTCCCATTCAATATCATTCTGCCTGTTTTTAAAAAAAAATATCAGACATTTAAGCATCGTCATATTCGCCTCGCTGCATTTTTACTTTACTTAAATTTATATGATGAAGACAAATAAGAATGGTTTAGTTTTTTAAGTGTGCACTTATATTTTTCCCATTACGAGTAAGTGCTTCAATGAGGCTGTGGCATTCATATAGACGTTTTGCTAATGCTCATTTCCAAATATTACCAAGTTTGAGATTAAATAGTGCTATTCTCTTCGTATAACGAGGTCATGAAAATTTTCATTGAAGTCATGAAAAAGTCTTGGAAAAGTCATGGAATTTTTTCATCCAAATAGAGTATGAACCCTGCATTGACCTCTGTCCATCTTTTACAAATACAAATCACAGTTGAGGCATTACACCCCGAGTGGGCACTGATTTCTCTATATATGTATAGGGCCGTATGATCACCCTTATGCATGCTGATCATACGGCCCTATTCGAACTCGGTTTCTCGTTCGTATGATCCCCTGGGTTTTGGACGAGGCATATTGAGTACTAGAGAGACTTACCATCGGCAGAAGATCATACACTGATTTTGCAACACCTTTACAGCCCTCTATGTACAATCTACACTGCAATTCAGAGGTTGTTTCTTGGTCTACGCATGCGCAACGTCTCTGTAATTCTAATCATGTGCATATCTTATCCTGCTGTACATTTCCTGTAAATTTCAGTGCATTTGCATAATTCCTTCTTGGTGGTGCAATTTTCACAAACATGAGTGTAGTAAGGCATCTTAAAATGAATAAAACAATTAAAAAATACTTGAAAATAGAAAAAAAAAATGGAAGAATCATTTAAAAGTGCTAAAAATGTAAAACATTGACCACACCCTTAAAAAAATATAGGTAAATAAATTTAAAACAAGCAAATAAAATTGATTGCAGTATTCAATAATGTTTAAAAAGAAAATGAAGGGTAAGATGCACACGTTTCTCCGAGTGTAAATGTGCGATTTGTTTTCTAGTGTATGAAAAGGATTAGTTTTCATGAATACGTTTTTTCTCTTTTTACTTCCTTTTACAAAAATGGCAAAGCTCTTGTATTGTATTCCAAAGTTTTGGGAGTAATTTTACTGGTAGCAGGGCAATGTAACTGCTAGTATTTTGGATGGGTCTATATATACGCCTGCAGCAGTTAATGCATTAGCTGAGCCAGGTATATACATATGCCCACGGCAGTGTAGGAGTTAACACTTGTAATCTTTTTCCAAGTAGCAGCATAAATTTAATTTGCTCATTCGAAACGTAAAATGTGCTTCTTTGGTTACATAAAAAAGCAATATATATTCAAATGAAATTTTAACAGTAAACTTTACTCTAATAGTCTTATGTCTCATTAAGGGATCATGACAAAAAGTCTTCACCAGCGTTTTGTACTGCCACCATCTGGGGTTAATGATGCCATTCAGACCACTAGTAACACATTCAAAGAAATTAAACTGTGAAGCCTAGTTTTTTCTGCTGACGTCTTCTTGAAAATTTTCCAGAAGTTAGTATGTATCCTCCCATCAGATCATAAATTTCTTCAACATCTGACTTACTACCGCTTTCAATGATAATGATGAAGCCTTAAAAAGAAATAAGCCAAGGTGTCCCCGCAGCTGATCAAGCAATACTATACATAAAAACTTTAAAACTGTTTTTAGACCGCAAATTTGCAAAAAAATTGTTAGTACAGATAAATGAAATTGAATGTAAAAACAAGGAGTAATTAAGATTACACCTTTTTCTGCTGCTTCATGTTATAAGAAGAAATTTGTAAACAATATGCTTAGGTATTTTCAGTAAGTTACCACCCCATAGCCAAGGCTAAGGCAGAAATACATGAAATACACCACCAACTCAGTCATTCTGTCCAAGGACTGCAGTTTCGTGCTTACTAGCACTCATCAGCCCGGAATAGGAAGTGCCTGAGCTGGAGCTGGAAAACCTCTTAAGGAAGCCAAGAGTGCCAAACAAACTGGTAGCTAATATAGAATTAGCACTGACCAGACAAGTGACCGAAGCAATGGTTCGGTTCAACTTGAAGATTGCAGGAAAAATGGCCCAGAGTTTATTTTCCGGCTTGGAACATTTTCTAACACTAGTCAGACAGAAAATGTAAAATCGGAGTTCCACTGTACTGCAATATGAGTTTTATAAACCTTCATTACACAGCATTTTTTAGTGATCCAGAAAACAGAAATTCGTGCATTCGAGATAGCAATGATTCCAAGTATTTCGGATAAATTGTCCTCTATTGTACTCTTGATACGAAATTACTATGTCATTGCTATGAGTTAACAGTGTATTTTTTTCTTGGAGAATCATTGTAAAAGTTTACAAATATTATCACCCTAAAAATTAACAATTGGTATTAACAC
Source organism: Uloborus diversus (assembly GCF_026930045.1). NCBI lineage: Eukaryota > Metazoa > Arthropoda > Arachnida > Araneae > Uloboridae > Uloborus > Uloborus diversus. The sequence continues at coordinate 24,149,070 of NC_072740.1, read as the reverse complement.
TCTCTCCCCCATTTAATTTCACTAAAATGAGAGAACTAAACCTGAAAATAATTCTCCACTTGGCTACTTAATGTCTAACTCTGACGACTAAATTACTCAACTGGCAACTTTTTAAAAACCCTGCTGACCAAAGATAATTTTTGCTACATTAATTTTTTTTAAGAAGTAATTTCCATTTGTTCGCACTTGGTTGGTGGTGTAAAAACAATCCAAAGTTCTTACATGATAATTGTAATTTTCAACAGGTAGGAAAATCATATGTACGTTTCTAGTCTTTTTATAAAAGTTGATGGTGGAAGCAATATTAATTCTAAATTTTCAGTTACTCTATTCAAGTGTAAGTTGATCCTCTTGTAGTACTAGTCAACTTAAACTGGTGATCCACTTATATAGGTTGTTTTATGATGCAAGACTATTTCTATACCTGAAAAAAGCAGGCAATTTACATGGGTGGTCAACTTTACAGGTTTTACTGAAAATCTAATGTTGAGGTTAGGTCTCTGCCAATGTTTTCATTCAAAAAAGTCTTGGATAAATTGGTCTACAACTGGTAAAAAGTGGTTACTACCCAAAAAGTGTTTACCAGCCACTGGCAACAAACTAAAAATTTTAATTTTTCTGTCTGGAAAGAATTTTGTTGATGACCTATACTTAGTATGAGAAAAATATAGTTGCAATTAAAATATGTTGTTAATTTCTACTCCTGCCCTCCCCCTTTCCAAAAAATGTTAAATAACTTGAAAATAGTGAACCATGAGAGTTATTTAAAACAATTATTGAAATAACGGAGTTTTTATTCTTACTTGCAACTGGACCCAGAGTCTGTTGCTGGTTCTATATCGTCACTATAAATTTTGATTCTTTTAAATAAAATGTTTTTAGGGTGAAAGTGAGGCAGCATTAGATATTTTTGATACCCAAGTCTCTGAAAGAATGAAATCTGGTACCATGCTGGACATAGTAGATTCCACATCATTGCTGTATCGATTAGAGTTAGCCGGGTACTATGTTTTCTATTCTATTTAGTGCATTTAACTGTAAAAATGACTTGTTTAAATTGCATTGTTCTGTAGCTGTTTTCTCTTTAAAAAATTGTTTAATATTTGTTGAGAATTCTATGATAAGCAATTAAGATACGTCATAGCTAGTGTGTTTCTTTGATCTATGAATAATCCCCACAAAGCCATGATCTTTGAAAGTTTCCATTTTGTCTATTACCGTAAAGTATTAAACTAGTGCCAATGCAAAAATTATGCGTATCTAATCTTAAATTTGTTAGTTCTTCATATTTTGTTTCATTCATCTGTAGGTAATTTTTAATGACATTAAGAGAAAGGAGGGCTAGGGGGAGGGATTCTCTTCAAATGTTTTCCAAAATTTAATTAAAAAACTATTAAGCTACCTTTGATGTAAAAAGAGGAAATATTTGGATACCTCTTCACCTGTTTGGTTATGTCAATATTTTCTCTTACTTTAAAGAAAAATGTTGTTGAAAACTCTCACACCTTCTTCCCCTTGCCCTGCACTTTTTGTTTTCAAAAGGAAAAGAAAAAGAAAAAAAGATGTGTTTTGATGTTTTGTTAACTAAACATTTGTCTATTTTTTATTGGAAAATTAAATTTCCTCACTTACATTTTTATTTGTTTGAAATCCTAATTCTGAGATGTTAGTAAAAGTTTTCCTTTGCAGTGATACCGGACAGTGCAAGTGATCACTGTTAAATACCACTTAAACTTGCTAATTTTTCCCAATTTCAATTAGCTGTGCCAGCTGTGCTAATGTTTCTCATTTTGTCTAATTTTAAATAACATGACATCTGAATTTCATAAAATTTTTTATTTTTTACCTGCAATCATTTTGAACTACCGGTGTGACTTTTCAGTGCAATATTTTAAATTTTAATTTTTTTTTCTATTTTACTTTTTTTTTTAAATTTTAAACATATTCTGGCCCCTTTGTGTTTTTCTCCACTTTGTTGTGATTTCCCTGATGAAATTTTGATTCATAAAAAAAAATAGGAATACAAATATGTTGTCCACCCATGATATTTTTTTATGCATTCATTGTTTAAACTGAGACTTGTAGTAATACCTTAACTGTACTGAATACTTCTTTCATTTAAAAAATAATTTAAATGTATTTTAGTTAGGTAATTATATTAATTCATCTGATTCATATTTATTCTTAAATAACAGGGTTTATGATTTTTTTTTTAAATCAAAGAAGTTGAATTTGATTTAAATCAAATTATTTTTATTTTTAAATCTTCAAAGATTTGTAGTTATTAATTACTTTACATTTATGAACTTAATGTATTTCATGCAATAAATAAATCCATTCAGCTTACTATAAATTCTCTAACTATTTAATACATTTTAAAGATTAAAAATACGTTATAATACTTAGGTAAGAAGTGATTTTGTTGAAGTGAGATTTCCGTTGGGGGGTGGGGGGAGGGGGGTGCACTGCACAATAGCTGGTGCCATCTTTGATCAAACTGCCTCAATTATAATGATCAATTAAGACTTAATAATTTTATGTTCAAAGCTAAATGTCCAATATGCAACAATTTCCCACATAAGCAGTGCTGCAGTTCAGGAAAAAACTGGTTTATTATTTTAAAAACTATACAAATTTGATATAAATTGGTTTATTACCACCTTTATTTGAAAAAAGGTCTACTTTTTAAATTAATGTTTGATTAGTGTTATAAATTTTTTTGGTCTGACAAAAATCTGTCACATGACATTTGTCTGAGAAAGGGTGTATTCTACCAATACTTTTCCCCTCGACTACAACACTGCACATAAAGAAAACTTATCCTTTTTTTATCATGTGATATTACAATGAAACCTGTTGTAATCAAGTAATAATTGTTTTATGATTTTTTAAATGTTCCATTTTAAAAAACTTGATGTTTTAAATATAGTATTTAAAAAATTAAGCTGTACATCAGATGAAAGACATTTAAAGGAGCTTTACCAGATCATTTTAAGTTTATCTTCTATTTTCTGTTTAAGTGTTATCTGAAACCATAGCATCTTTAGATGAAAATTTAATAAGTCTTTACTAAAGGATTGGAACATTTTTTTAATCATTTTCTTTCATAACTTGGTTAAATGCCTTGTTGTACTGAGTTTATCAAAATATGATAGGTATTTCCCCAAGTTGTGCTGTATGTCAATCTATGTCAACATAGAATGACCCATGTCCGACCTAGTAGCATACTTTGCTCAATGCAGACTTTTGCAATTGTTTAACAATAACTTAGATTACTTTTGTGAGGTTAATCAAGTTGGAAGTACAAAGCAATTTCTGAACTTAAGTTTCTTAAAATAGTTGAAAAGAAAATAGTAAATTCAAGCATTTTTTTCCCCATTAGGAGTTAATGTGGGAGATAGATGGAAAGATGTATTTGATTTGTGTCGTCCACACTTTGATGATCATATTTTGGCTTTCAATGACATTCATCTACTTTTATCAAGTGTAGGATCTAAAAATAAAGATGCTACAAATTATTTGATGTCTTCATTACAAGAATATATCAAGTAAGTTTTTTTTTACAAATTCTTAATTTACTCAATCCTTGCCCCCCCCCCGCCCCCCCAAAATATGTTGTTGCAATTTTTAGTGCTATTTCTTTATTTTAATATTGAATTTTAGCTTACTGCACAAAGTTAAATATTTGAATTCTGTAACTAACTTATTTGAGTTCTATGCTACATGTTATAAATTTTTCAAGTCTGAGCAGAACTAGACAACTCACAAATTTATATTATGTAAATTTTTTTTTTTTTTTGGGGGGGGGGGGAGTTAATGAACTTCGAATTTCAAAATGATTTATTCTATAAAAATTTCAATCCCTCCCCCCCCCCACTTATATACACAAGAGGGAAAATACAATTTAGTTCCATACAAAAATAATAAAAACAAATGCAGAAATAATGAACATTGCAGCTTAAGCGACTTCTTTTTTCACAATTTTTCATAGTTTCACATTGGGTTACCTCATTCCAAAATGCAAATGTGAGGACACTTTCTTTCACTGCACTCATGGCCCCACCCGAGGCTTGGGGACTATCACAGCAAGAGCCCTGACTGAAAAAACCCTGGATGAAAAAAGTGATTACAACTTATTACACAAAAGGAAAGATCTTTTCACAAGGCATGTGGGCTGCATAATAAATCTCAGCTCTATAACTGCACTCGATCAACTCATAATATTAACCATATTGAAGAAAAAAAAAAATCTACATATTCTATAAAAAGTGCAACTGAGGTTTTAAAAATCAATTGAACTTTTATTCTGAATTTAACATTTTTGGTTATGACATAGTTGTAAAAGTTCAAAGTTGTGTGAGAAAGTTGAAAATTCTGTAAATCATTGTTACGCACCCTGCTTTTAGACACTCTGACATCACAAGAAAAATAATCATGGGACGTGCTAAATTTTCCACTGTAACTGAAAGTTTTTCTAAAAGAGATAAAGAATACTTTCAATGAGAATGCAACAAGCATAACATTGAAAACAAGTGTACTGTGTTAATAGATGATTGAAAACTATAGGAGAACATGAAAACAATTTTAATAATTTTTTTTCCAATGGCAGATTGTGAACAGTTACAACACATGAAACAAAAGAGGAACAGAGCAAAAAATGCTGCAACAAAATTCATAAATCCATATTGTCTCTAACCTCCCAATAGCGCTCAGCAAGGGAGGTCTTGCGAAGTGCAGTACATTGCAGTAGGTGGGTGCGGTCCATGTCCTCTCCAGAGCCACACAGATTACAGGAAGGGGAGGGAGCAACTCGGTTCTGAAAAGGTGTTTTCGCAAGTAGTCATGGTCGGTGACCAGGCGGAATCCTGCAACCGCTCTGTGTCTTGGGCCATTACGCAACATCAGAACAGCAACCCGCCAGTTTTTATGGAGTACATGGGTATTAAGTTCGTCTTGTGCATGGGCCCTAAACTGCATCCTTAACAAGTTTAATAACAGAGAAAGGCATTGGTCGGGGAATACTCTTTGTGACCAGAGCACCCTTTTTCGCCAGGTAATCTGCAATCTCATTACCAGGTACCCCACAGTAGGCAGGAGCCCACTGGAGGACAATAGACTTCTTGAGAGTAGCTAGATTCTGAAGGTGATGACGACAATCCATGATGTTATGTGTCAAAGGGTGGTTATCAGATACAGTAGCCATTAGGGCAGCTCTAGAATCGGAGAGTACTACTGCTCTTGCGAAACTGTCTAGATGGCAATAAAGCTGAGCTAAGGCTGTAGCGATTGCAGCAACCTCTCCGTCAAACGCAGTACCTCTCCCACAAGCACATAAAATGAGAACAGCTCGGAGTAAACTGTTGTAAAATTATTTTCATTTTCTTTTTTTTCAAAAAAAAAAGGTCGAGAGTCCCGGAGCTCCATCCCTTACCCTAACATCAATAAATATGGTCTGTAACAACATTTTAATGCTTCAATTTCTACAAATTTCCGAGAAGTCCCCTGTACCATTTCCCTGTAACATCACCGAAGACCATCTATTGGGTGAGTGCAAAAGTTCGTGCGGAGTTTGTGAAAGAAAGTCATACAGTGATTAGGCAAGCAAAACTCTTTATTCAATCAATGATATATTCTCCATCATTGTCTATAATCTTCTTCCAACATTCTGGCAGCATACGGATGCCCCGATCATAAAAACTGTGTGGTTTAGATTCGAAGAACGAAGACACGACGTTTTGTAAGGCATTCAAAGAGTCAAGTTTTTTTCCATTTAAATGATTTTGTAATGACCGGAATAAGTGATAATCCGATGGTGCGATATCAGGAGAATATGGTGGATGAGTTAGGACATCCCATTTCAGGCTGTTCAGTTTGCGTAGCGTTTGTCTTGAAAGGTGTGATCTGTGAAAGACTACGCCTTTGCGATTTGACAAACTTGGACGTTTCTGTTTGATTTCTCGGTTCATATTAGTTAATTGACGACAGTACTTGTTAGAATCAATCGTTTGGTCGGCGGGGAGAAACTCAAAACAAATTATACCCTTGCAATCCCACCAAACACAGAGCATCGCCTTCATCGGGTGCAAACTGGCCTTTGCCATTGCGTCACCATGTTCACCTGCCTGTTTCCATGTGCGTTTGCGCTGAACGTTGTTGTACAGGACCCATTTTTCATCGCCCGTCACTAATCGATCTAAAAACGGCCCGTTTTTGAGCCGCCCGAGTAAAGATACGGCAGCAGAAATTCGCTGGATTTTGTTGCTCTCTGTCAACAAATGGGACACCCATATATCGAGCTTTAAATCAAATCCGATTTTTTTTAAACGCCGAAAAGCGGTTGATCGGTCAACGTTAAGTGCTGTAGCAACTTCCTCTGTTGAAATTCGCGGAGTATTCTGAACTAAAGAACGCAAAACGTCGTCATCAATATCGAAAGGTCGACCTGAGCGTGGCTCGTCTTTCAGCTTAAAATCTCCGCAACGAAATTTTGCAAACAATTTTTCCACAGTTCGTTTAGCTGGTGCTTGATCTTGATAAACGTCTTGAATGTTTTTTACGGCTGCTGCAACGTTCATTCCCTTCCGAAACTCGTAAAGCATAACATGCCGTAAATGCACTTTATCAATACTCATTTTAAAAGTAATCTTTCTCGAAGCAGTTTGTATCTGCACAAATTATTTTGATTGGAATGAAAGCTGCACATGTCACCTTTCCAACGATCTGACTTACGTAGATAGTGGTATTAATGACAACATGTTACGCCCGTTCGAACGCCATCTATTGCAATATTGCAATATTGTTCGAATGCAACTCCGCACGAACTTTTGCACTCGCCCAATAAAATTGCGTTTAAGACTACAAGTTTCAAAATTGAGAGATTTGATGATCAAATCAATCAAATTGAGATTTTTCCCTATTGTGCACCCCTCCCCCTCTCCCAGTTGCGGCACTGATGTGTGTTGTGTTCTATGTAAGTCTCTGCTTAAACCGTTACAAGCACGAGGCGCCACTGACGAACAGAGACACGGCAAGATCATATTGCAGCATGTCAATGCTTGACCACATGTTGCAATACTGGTCAAAATCTACTTGGAAACACTTCCGACTATTGCTTTTTCCGGTCAATGACACATGGCCTGGCTGAGCAGCACTTCCATTCTAATGAAGATACCAAAAAATGGGTTGACTCTTGGATAGCCTCAAAAGACGTGTCATTTTTCCTATATAGTATTCGTATGCTGCCAGAAAAATGGGGAAATGTAGTGACTAGGGATGGACAATACTTTCAGTGACAGGTATTTTAATGGTTTTTAAAAATATAGCATTAATTTTCACATTAAAACAGCAAGAACATATTCAACATCCCAATGCATAACAATTTTGGAATGATTGCAAGAAAAAATTTTCTGCTTAAAAAAGAGTTCAATAATTTCTTAATTTGACATTGTGCATATTTACAAACATTATGGTTTATTTTTATCTTTCTTTTGTAGTTTTGAGCATGGCAATTTTTCATTCTTCACTCATATAACTTCTGTAAATTCTTAAGTGGTTAAATGGTTTTTCAAGCAGTTTCTTATTTTAATTTCTAATGTAGATTTCATAATTGTTGTTTGATGGTAACTTATATAGTCACATAAAAATGTAAAACAAAACATAGTATAAGTCATGGCTCTATATCGTCATGATGAATTATGTGACATTTCAGTTTGATTTTTGTCTTTTGTCCCTTTGAGTTTATTTGAGACCTTTTATTAGTGACTAGTGTGTTTGGACTTAGTTGATATAAAATAAGTTTATCATATTAATAGGAACATATTGCACCCCAGCAAGGAAAGTGAAAAACTCATCAAGGTTTTATGCAATACAAGTAGTTTTAAGTGATTTAGGTTCAAATATTTATGTGGCATTTACTGGTTAGTTTTTGTTGTCTATATTAAAAATGCATATTTAAAGTGAAAAAATATTTCTAAATTATGAAATTTTAATGATGTGTCACTATTGGGTTATGTTGTTTTTACACCACCATGCATCAGTTATGTAAGCTAACTTTGTGAGTTTTGTGGCAAGTGTATTAAATTTAGGTTTTAATGTAATATTTGACATGGTGTTTTCCCAAATTTTGAGTTGTGTCACTGTCCTCGCCGGGGTGAGATGTTATGGTAATCAAGTTCATTATCCACTTTTTATTAAGTAACTTTTTATGTTGATTTTTCATTTAAATATTTTTTCAACATCTTGTGAAATTTAATTAAAATTCAATTTTTTAGTACTGGTTCAGGAGTAAACCATACTATAACCAGAGATATGGGATATTCCTTATGTGAAGCAATTGTTGCATATGATGAAGGAAGAGTAGAAGACTGTTGTGACATTTTATATCCTTTGAGGTATAATATTGTACAAATAGGAGGAAGTAATGCTCAGGTTAGTTTTTTTTTTTTTTTTTAGCAAACAGAAAATTGTTGAAATAACTGATTATATCATTGAAAATATTACCTTTTCTTCAGACATTGAGATTTTCTGCTTTTGGGAGATTTACAAAAGAAATGCAAAACTTTTGACCTATTAGCAGTTGCAGGTATTTCAGATAGCAGCCTGTAACTTTAACCTTGTAGTTGATCCCCAATACCTCCTCTGAACTATCTAATTTTGCATAGTCTAGAGTAAGTCAAAAATTCTACCTCCAATGATATACATTTGCTTTCTCTTTTTAGGGAACTTTCCTATCGCTGTTTTAAAGTACCAATGTATTGGCTTTTTTGTAGTTGCATATTCATGTCAAAAACATACAAAATTTTATAAATATTTAGCTTAAACATTAGATTTATGTTTCAAGTCAGTAAAGCAAAGCTTAGAGGGTTTTAAGATCATCTTACTTCTGATTTTTTTACACATCCAAATCATATCTAGTTGTTTATATATTATCATGTAATACGGTTGATTGAGGGCAAGTTTATGGAAAGGTAAAATTCAAGTTGATCTGCTATTAAATGCTGCATTGTTTTTTCTGGGTATTTTCAGCCAATCTGTAGACATTCATAATTTTAGTATGTTATATATCTTTAAAATGAATAAAAATAAGATTAATTTTTATTAAAAACTTTCTTTTAAAGCAGTCGGCTAATTGCTTTTCAATTTTGTTTCAGAGAGATATGTTCAATTTGCTTTTAATTGCTGCTGCAATGAAATCTACTTGTAAGCACCACCAAAGTGTATTAAGGTAAGGTTTTCAGTGAAACACTAAGCATTTTAAGTGGGAATTATTTTCCTTCTGTCTATTGTTGATTCTTGGGTAATTATGTCCAATCATTTCAGAGTCTAGTAAACTCCCAATTATCGGCAGATGGCTAATCTGCGGTCTTTCACACTTTAAAGATTTTTAGGCTTTTACAGCCTATTAAAAGTTTTGACATTTCATAATTAAATGAGGTAGCTGCAAGTTGTTTTTTTGATTCCGAAATCTTATTTGAAAGTTTTTGAAAAACAAATTTTGGATTCTAATGCAAGGAAAAAGATAAACAATCGTTTATATACAATTATATTTATTTTTAATGCTTACTATGAAAATTATGTTCTACCACATAAAGAAATTATAGATTTTTCTCTCTGTTGTAAATTTTTACTTTGCAAAGAGACCTAATTTTAAAATTTATGTTCTTGTTCATTTAACCTATGAACTCAAATGTTTTTAATGAAAAAAGGTATTTTTCTAAAAAATATGAAAAGTTGACAGTATTGTGTGATGCAGCTAAGATCCAAGGGGGAGCTCTGGCTCCCCCAACCCTTTGTTCAAGGACTCGGGGGGGGGGGGGGGGGGTTAGAAATTGTTGCCTCTTTTTCAAAATGTAGATTTGTTTAGGAATAAACACTCTTACTAGAAATGGTACAATGCAGCAAATAAAATTATTACTTATACTTAATTAAGTACGTATTACCTTTAAAACTGGTAAATTAGCCATTTTTTGTTGAATTTTTGAATATCAAGGCTTGCAGGTTCTATTTTGATGCGGTTTTGTATATCATCCCTTTTACAAAATTTTTTTGAATTTCCTCCTATTTGCTCTTTGACCACTCTCTTCCCTGTTTGAAGTCATTTCGAAAAAAAGGTTAACATAAATTCCTGTGTAGCCAATTTTTTTTTCTATATATAGTAGCATAGTACATTCATGTTTATTAAAATTGCAACACCAAGAAGGAATTATGCAAATGAACCAAAATTCAGAGGAAATGTATAGCGGGAAAAGATGTACAAATGATTAGAATAACAGAGACGTTACTCATGCGTGGACCGAGAAACGCCCTCTGAACTGTGGCGTAGACTCTGTATATAAAGGGCAGTGGTTTTTCGTAATCATTGTATGATTATCTGCCGATGGTAGATGTTTCTCTAGTACTCAATATGCTTCGTCTAAATAGAGTATGAAACGAACGAGTAACGGAGTTCGAATGGAGTCTAGATTTAATCTGCACTATAACGATGGACGTGTGCATGTCAGACGTTACACACGGGAACGTCACCTCTCAGCGTGTGTAATCCGAGGTCATACCGGCATAATGCCTGGACGTCATGGTCTGGAGTGCTATTGAATATCAAGGGCAGTACCATCTAATCTGAGCAACGGGTAACCTCAAAGCAAGTGCTACTTCAGGGACGCTGTGATGCCAGAGGTACTACACTTTCTTCAAAGCATTCCTGGTGCAGTGTTTGAACTGGACAATGCACGTCCACATGTTGCACATAACGTGCAGGATCATTCTCCAGAAAACATAACTTTTGCACACAAATATATTTCAATTTCGAAACCTCGTTTTCTTTTTTCGTTCTTATATGAAAGTGTTACCTATTAGAAAAAAACCATAAACAATGGCCCAGCAAAGTTCTAATTATTTTACTCATAAATAAAAAATATAAAAAAATGCCTTGTTCACAGAAATAAAAAAAAAGAAAAACTTTCAATATTTAAAAATTGAGGCCAATTTAATATCAAAGTAGTCATTTTGTTAATTGGTGTAAACAATCAGCTATTTTAATGATTAGTGGGAATATAATATTAAGCTCTCTTAATTAAAATACGGCTTAATTAGTTTTTCAAATGTATGTTAAAAAACAGTATTTAGTAAATTGAGGATGTACTGGCAATTTATAATTTTGGTAGAATGCCTATTGATGTATTTCCCCTCCATCATTTATTTTCACCTCAGAAATAATGACATTGATAAGGTCAGTCACGGAGATGAAATTCACGGAGGTGAGGAATTTGCCATTAATATAGGCCTAATGGATACATTTTTCAGGGAAATTTTTTTTCTTCCTTTCTACAATCTGCACATGTTAAGCATATGAAAACATGTTCACTTCTTTTTTTACATTAATTATAAGTTTTTGAAGCAAAATCTTATCTTTTTGTTTTTCAACAAAAATCTCACGGCTTCAACTGTGGCTGAAAATAAACAAGGGGGCTGGCTCCCTTGTATCATGGAAAATAAAATTTGATGTCATTACTGCCACGTGTAAATCAGGAATGGCATTTTGTGTTTAGGTAACGGAGGTGAGAATTTGTGTGACATGACAAGGATAAATAAGTATATACTTTTAATTTAACAAGTTATTAAGTAACATAAACAGTCACACAAGGTGGGTGACATGCCACGGAGGTGAGAATTCACATGTTGTGAACCAATAATATACTAAAATAAAAATTATTATTTAAAAAATGTTGGCAGGTCTAATTAGATATATTTTTGATGAAATTAAAAATCATTGTTAAATGAATTGTTCCTTTAAGTTTTTACTGTAAAAGGCGTGTGACAGAAAAGTTACACTTTTGAAGAATGACCCACAAGTGTTATTCGGTGCACGACAGGTTAAGCTACTTCCTTGGTCTGCCCGTTCTCGGGATATGATGTCCATCAAGCATGTCTCGGATTGCATTGGTCGGAGACTCACCTATGGGTCTCGCCTGGAAGTTGGTACGGATTAACTTTGGCTTCAGATTGAAGCCATATGGGATGGTATTCCCAATTTCACATTCAGCACCTCTATGATTCGATGCCAAAATGTTTACAGGCTCGTTTAGCTGCATGGGGTAGCTACATTCGATATTAATTTACGCCTGTTATTTTTATTTCATTGATCTATAATTTTGATCATTTATTTGTAGCACTATGAGTAATATATGCACTAAATTTTGTTTCTTTCCAGTGAGTCCTTCATGTTGTTGCAATTTTCACAAACATGAGTGTATTTGTCTATATAAATATAGTATTTACTCTACAATTTTCATCTGTATAATTCTTTGAAACAAAATATATACCAGCATGGTCATGATACATTGGGGGAAGTTTTTGGGTAGACTTCTTGTTTAGTTCGCATGATTGCAAAAAGACAGTATTTCCTGGTATGACAGTTGTATTAGTGTTGAAGCCAAAAGGCTAATCAATATCAAATATAAGATCTCAAAAAACTAATAAGTGTTAAAATTAAACTAAGAAGTAAGTATTTAACAATTATTTATATATGTTCATTTGGTTTTGGTACTTAAGTAATACCTAATTTTTTTTTCAAAGGCAATTGCTGAGTGAGCGTACAAGATTCAGAAGTATTAGCCAAGTGGCAGATTGAGTTGTGACTTAGCAGCTTTGTGAATTGTATGTATGTTTTATCTTTCTACATATTTCTGGTTCCTTATTATAGTTCTGTAGATAAGTCAAATGCATATTTTAAATTTAGAGATTTTAAGATTTTAAATTTAGTGAATACTTAAAGATTCAACATCAAGTCAAGAATTGTTTTTTTAAAAAGAAGGTAATTGAACATGCACCTCTATTACAGTTCTACAGCCCTATTGTGAAACACAAAGGTTTAGTTTGCAAAATTAAAGTTTTCAAGGTTTGGAGTGAATTATATAAACATGTTTTCTTGTTAATTACTTTGATTTGTGTTTAATGGCATAATGTGTTTGCATCTGCCTCTGATTTATAGTGATGTTCCTACTTTTTTTGGAAAATACATCATGCATGCGGCTTGCGTATGTGATAAGAAATACGCGTAAAATAAGTTTCCTTTCTCTTCAAAAAAAAGTCGTCTAACTACTTTAAAAACATGCATAAATGCCACCAAATTTCATTTGTCTATTTTTGTACAAAAAGATTTCGATTATATGAGGCATTTAGTATCAAAACTAGTTTAGTCCATGAGTTTTCAAAAGTCTTTTATTTCATAATTTGATGGTAGATATTATCATACCGTAAAACAACCTGGAATAAATCTCTCTCAATGAAGTCTAAAACTTCTTTGCCAGTATTACTGGTTTTATTTCAAAACTAGCTCAATCCTTGCTTCTCCTTAACAACCACTGTAAAAGCAAAAAGCACACTGGTAATGTCAACATTAGTAGAACAAATTGCTTAATTAACTTACGTTTTTGATTTTACAGGCTAGAGAAACAAAGCAAAAAAATGTTCAAAATCAGCTCAGTTAAAATTAGTTTTTCTTGAAAATTAATTAGGCAATACTACGAAATTGGAAAAAAACACAAAAATAAAATCTTAAACCAAAGATTGATTACTTAAGCAAAGAATACATCTTTTAGAAAAACTAAGTGAGCAGTGCTTGAATTGATTTTTTCTCTTCTGTAAAATTTTGAAAAACCGATTGAGCTGGTTAGGATAATAAACATCTCATCTAGTGATTGCAATACCGAAGAATACAATACTAGTATTTAGTTTTTTTAAACGTCATACAGGAATACCTGTATTAGAAATTTCTCAATCATTCAAAGCATACTTATTTTGTTGCCGTATTTCATATTTTTATGCAAAATGTGCATTATAAAAATTAGATACGTACCAAGTAGCACTTTGGCCAAGTACTCGGCCCAGTTACCAAGTACCAATTATGTTTAAGAAGAACCACCGACACTCATGTGATGAATTTTGAACTTATTGGAATAGTAATATAGACCTCCTTGTCCATCTAATAGTTTTTTAAACTAAATTCCTGCTGAAATTTAACTACATAATTATAAAAAAAAATTATGTCAAAAATTTAAAAAAAAAAATATTTTTAAAATTAAAAATAAATAAAAGGTATGATTAATCAAGTTGGAATTCAACAAATTATACCAATCTATTATAGTTCTAGTCCGCCAAACTTAAGTAATTTTTAAAAACAAATAAAACAAATGTGCAAGAACACTGCAGACACCTGTTTCTGCATTAGAAGGAACATCTTTTTCAGTGTATAAAATTTGAGCTAAAGAATGTAAAGACATTTGACAAAAAATCCGACTTTTGTTGGATGCCTTTAAATCCACGTGCTCACATTTTGTGCATTGAAAAAGGAATTTCTTTTGATGTCAAAACACTTGTCTGCACTGTGCTTTTAATGTTGTTTTATTTCCTTTTGTTTTTTAAGCAATGATGTTTTTATATTTCTTATAACTAATTTTTGTTTGTAGCAAAAATCCATTTTTAATATAAAAACTCCATATTTTCTATACTTACCTTTTTTGCACAATTTTTAATACATAAGGTATACTATAATTACATTTAAATATATAATAAATTAAATATATAATTACATTTAAATAATTTATTTAATACATAAGGTATACTTGGTACGTATCTAATTTTTATAATGCACATTTTGCATAAAAATATGAAATACGGCAACAAAATAAGTATGCTTTGAATGATTGAGAAATTTCTAATACAGGTATTCCTGTATGACGTTTAAAAAAAACTAAATACTAGTATTGTATTCTTTGGGAACATTAAAATAAAGATTTATTCCATTGAAGCATTACAAACTTCATTGTTCTCAAAATTTAAATTTGACTTGTAAATTTTAATTGTAAATGATTGCAGAATATTATATATACTTGCACATTTTTTATAAATTTTAATATATGTCTTGGACAATATTCAATTTTTTTTAACTACTCGGTATTGGGCGAGTATCTGATCAAAACTTGGCAGAGAACAGAGTACTCAGTAAATTGGCCGAGTTGACTGAGTACCGAGTAGATACCGAGTACTCGGTACGTCTCTGATAAAAATGTATTGGGAACAAATATAAAATTAACGAACAAATGCTATAATAAAAATTCAATAACAGGAAATGTAATGTATCTATTTAATTGTCCTTAAGCCTGGAACTCCTTTTAGTGCATCAACCTCCTGCAGTTGAAAATAAGCATTCTGAATTTACGTGGGGCAGTAGTACTTTACCTAATGCATGAGACACACTCCTTCTAATTGCCTCAAAGTCCTTTGTCTTCAAATAATATGGTTTCTTGCATGCTATACTTCATATTTTGTTTCTTTTTTATTGTGTATATCATCGCTTCAGAACAACAGTAAGACGGCTAATCCGAGGAATAACACTAAGATATCCTACTGTTACTCTGAGGCGACAATATGTATAGTAGGTTTTTTCATTTAAAGCTACACTCTTAAAAAAATCAGGAAAATATTAAGTGAATATTATTGTAAAATGGAAGGTTTACAGTTCGAAAGAATCTTATAGTAAATTGTACCAGAAAAATTATGCATTTGCAGGGCTAATTGGTATGCTCAGCAACTTACAGTGCGAAGCATATAGTTTTCAATTCCTGCTCACCCTTTGAGCCCCATGCAGTATTAGGGACTAGCATTTGGTTCTGTGAACTATGAGAAAGCAGGTTCTAATCCTGCTGCTTGTAAATCTATCTTTTCAATCAGCGCAACTAACCACAGCGCTCTGGTATTTTCTACAGTAGAAGTTTAGAGTAAAATATTGTTTTAAAATAATAAGTATTGACACCATGCATTGCAAAATTTTTTACTGTTAAGTTTCTGAGAAATTCTTAACAATGTAGTAGTAATTTCTTTTTGAGAGACTTGTCTTTTCTAGCATTAACATCATCTTCAATGACTTCCTCTTTATCAGGGTTGGTTTGTATACTTGCTTTTTGTGCACAATTTAGTTTGAAATTTACAGTACTGGACTACATTTATCTTGTTAGTATTTTTTTTTTTTTTAATTTTCAGAATTCTTTCTAATTATGTAAATATATGAAACTCTTTTCTAAGTCACTATGCCTTTTCTAATTGCAAATTTTCAAGGCACTGAAAATTGCAAAATATTCGTGCCAAGTATGTAGCTAAATAGATGGGACAACAAACCAATACCGGTGAAAACAAATTACCATTTGTTGTACTAACAGAAAGACAAAGTTTGGTACAATTAAGACAACTATTTTTTAAAATCACAAAGTATTGCTGTTTAAATAATTTTTAGCACAAATAAATTTTAAATTCTACTTGAAAGCAACTTTTATTTGAAAAAAAAAGCAAGGAAGTGGAAGAAGCAAACACACAAAAAGGAGATTCATCACACCATCATTGATGAAAATATCATTTGTATTATTTCCTGTAATATTTTATTTGATATTCTACTAATGCAGGGCTTTCCAAACTGTGGTCTGCGGCTTAGGGATCTAGCGATACTTAATTGTGGGTCCACGACAAACTTTTGAAAAAAAAAAAATTTAAATGGTAAATTATGTTGAATTATGCTTTTGTATTTGAAATTAAGAATTTTTGTTGCAACTGGTAAAAATTCTTGTTTTTGAAAATCCGGTAAGATTTTATTCAAAAAGACAAAGTTAGTTATGGCAGCAGGATTGAAATAGTTTTGCCCAACTTTAGAGTCATAACAATTGAAGTCGAGAGTTTGTACAAAGTGAAAAGCCTTCATCATTCTGTGCTGCTCCATTTTGTGTCTAGTTGCAATGCGACAAAAAGCACAGAAATTTTGTGAATTTGACGTAACCCAGAATGTACTGCTAAAACATGCTTATGTATGATGTTACATGGAGAACTAAATGTAGCCTTAGAAAATTAACTTTATAATATAAACAAAGGATTGTAGAATAACACATATGAGAGGTTTTATATACTGTTACATAATTGTGTATAGTATAATTAAACACAGGAGTTAATATAGGTAAATTAGTAAATAGGTAATTAGGAAAAATATTACTACTAATACACACATTGTAATCTATTCGTACATTCATGAAAAACTCATTTATTTCTTAAAAATGAATTTTTTTGGAAAATATTGAAAAAGGAAAATGATAATCAACAATTGTGGAATAAGTTGTAATCTAGATGGAAGATGAACAGTTTTATCTCAGAGTAAATTGAAATGTCCACAGGTAAACAAATGCACAAGCCTTATTTTCAATGCAAAATATTTAATATTTTCTAATGGATACACAATGGGACTTCTACTACCAAAGAAAATAATGAATAATTTCTAAAAAAGAAAGGTACAGAATTCCACCACAACCATTTTAAGTAAAGAAATCAGAAGTTTTTGTCGGTCTTAGTCAAGACTTTCAATTTAATTTACACATAATACTTGAATTTTTAATGTAATTAGATAGCAAACCAAGCTTAACAAACAAAATGTTTGTTTTAACTGGGATGTTGTGTTAAACGTGATCATATTAAGGGAATTCAACTGCACTTTAGGAATTCAAAGCTTGAAATAATTTGTTTTATCTGAATAGGTTTCACGTTTTTTCAAAATCCTTCCAAACTAGAAAATAGACAATTGTATTCAATAGTTCAGCTGAAAAAAAGAGAAAGTATTAATTAAAAAAAGTTGTAGGCAAATTTTCAAAGTTCAATATTTGAGGAACCTTGACTTTAATTTCATACTACTAGTGTGCTCAATATTTAACTCATTAATGTCGACTTCAAAATAATTAACTTCAATAATTTTATCAGTATCTATTCATTCTATGTCTACTTAGTGCATGATACACGATTTTTTTTTCCTCGTTGTATTTACTTTTTTTTTTAATGGCAGATTTTTGTACCAACCAGTGTTTTCATAGTCCGAAAGCACTTTTTTTTGTAAAATTCTGCTGAAAAAGAAAAACGTTATAAAAATATATAACTAAAATATTGCTTACACTCAAATAAGTTTTTTAAGTAAAATTATCTTTTTTCAAGTTACTAATTGCACACTTGAGTTTGCAAAATAAAATTCCATGAAATATGAGAAAATATAAAATGAAATAAAACATGTAGTTACATTTCAAAAATACTTAAACTCAACTTTTAGACATTTGAATCAACATAACTTTTATGGCACTCAGGATGCAGTGGTTGGTTACACTTCTCGCACTTGTAACTAGTTCTTTTACTGCAGTTTTTAAAACGAGCATGTTTAGTTCTGACTTCACAATCCAATGATTTTTTTTATCAAACCTTTGTTCCTTTTTGGCTTTATGCGTGATTGTCAGAGGTTTAGCAAGGCCACAGGTTAGTGTACCGTAGCTTCCTAACAGTTCTTGTATGATTGCCGAATAAAATCAAGTAATGTAATATCATTGCCTAGATTTTTGTGCAGACTCCATCCGTTTACCACGCTTGCACTCATGAGAAAAGGGAACACCACTTTTTTTTGAACGGATTCTAATGCGGCATAGGAACAAGTATTTTCTTTTTCTCAGAGGAACTCCATCTGCTGACAGTTTTGCATGGTGTTGTACGTACTTTATTACTTGTAACTGTTACAGCGGTGTTATCATGTCATTTTGCAACAACAATGTCTTCATTGCAAATATGTTCATACTTTCTTCTTGGTTGCTTTTTCATTTCCTTTTTGAAGGTCAAGGGAGCATTCAATTGTCTCTTCTCTCTCAAAGTACCAGTCGCCGCAATTCCATTTTTTGAAAGTTCTTTGAGTAATGGAATACTAGTAAAAAAATTGTCCATGACGACATGAGTACCCTCTTTAACTTTGCCTTTGTCTAGCAATCCAAGCACTACGTCAGCTCCTTGGCCTAAACCAATAGTGGGTAAGTTCGTAAATGCGCCACAGCACTGTTCTGCATGATAGAGAATTCCATCTGAGGAGGTAAGCACCCACAGCTTATACCCACGGATCGCTTTACCTCTTATGAACTGTTTGGCTCTATCTATCGTGGTTCAGTGGATTTTTTCTTTGGGTGCGAAGATACATACATTGTTCTAAATCAAATCTTGTTGAAGGGTAAGCAATTCTACTCGAAATATGGAAAAAAAGCTTTTATTTACAGCGCGAAAAACTTAGCGACTACATTCTAGTGTATCCATTTCTACTCTACAGTTGCCAGAAAAAGTTCTGAAAAGTCTTATTTAAAAAGTCTGCGCATGCGTGCTTTGGAGACTGAGGTTTCGCTCACGTCAATCACAAACATGCCGCCCCCCGTTGGACGGATGTCCAACCTCTTCTGCAAATGGCAAGGGTGACAATCTAGTGATGGATCTGGTGTATGTCCCAGCTTGAGTCCTCACGTCAGCAACTCTGGCTTTTCCATCCTCACCTAGATACACTTTCTCGATGCGGCACAAGGTCCAGTTCAAAGGGGTGGTACTGCAATTGTCTTTCAGGAGGGCAAGTTGTCCAACCTTGAGATTAGCCGTTGCTTGTCTCCATTTGCCTCGTGTTTGCAAGGAGTTGAGGTACTCTTTCGACCACCTGTTCCAGAAGTCTTTCCTCAACTTCTGGATCATAACCCACCTAGAAGGAAGAGACAAAGAATCCAAAGCAGTATCATTTTCAGGTATCGATAAGAGGGGAGCCCCAACTAAGAAGTGACCAGGTGTGAGTGGTTGCAAATCTGTAGGGTCCGATGAAAGGGGACAGATTGGCCTAGAATTTAAAATGGCCTCTATTTGGACTATGAGTGTATTCAACTCTTCAAATGTCAAAACTGATGATTTAGTTACTTTTAACAGAAGTTTCTTCGTGGATTTTATATTTGCTTCCCATAATCCTCCAAAATGTGGCGAAGCAGGCGGAATGAATTTCCATTCGATATTTTCTTCTGCGCAGAAACGCTGAACATGATCTTTTCTACAAATCTGAAATAATTGATTCAAAACAGAATGAGCACCTTTAAAGTTAGTAGCATTGTCACTCCAAATAGTTGATGGCTTCGAGCGTCTTGCTATGAATCTCTTCAAACATGCCATGAAGGCATCTGTGGTCAAATCCGAAACAATTTCTAAGTGCGTAGCTTTTGTGCTAAAACAGATAAATAAAGCAACATAAGATTTTAATTTTACTCTAGATCTTTTCAAGTTAGGCTTTGTGATAATAGGTCCTGCGAAGTCAATTCCTGTTGTTTGGAATGTTCTTGACGGTACGACTCTATCTCGGGGTAAATCTCCCATAATTTGATTGATCGTCTGATTTTTTGTTTTAAAGCAGGTTAAACATTTGTTTATAATACGTCTTACACGCGCTTGCCCTGAGGGTATCCAAAATAATTGTCTAATGACCGAGAGTGTAGTTTGAGTTCCAGAGTGGAAACATTTTTTATGGTAATATTCTATGAGTAAATCTGTAAAATGATGGACTTTGGGCAAAGGCAATTGATGTTTCTGAGAAACTGAAAGTTCTGATTGGTTTAATCTGCCACCTACTCTTAAAAGTTCATCTTTGTCGAGGAAAACGTTCAAATTAAGTAGCTTACTATCTTTGGGAAGAGTCATATTCTTCTTCAAGCATTTGATCTCTTTTCCGAATTCATACTGCTGAATTTGTTTAACCAATAACTTTGTTGCATTCTGCAATTCAAATCCACTTAGGTGATCCTTTTTCCTCTCTAAAGGTTGAAGCTTACAATTTTTTAAGAATCTTAGACACCACGCACTAATTCTAATCAGTTCCATGAAGGACGAATATCTTGAAATGAGGTCATTTTCAACTTTATCTTCGGATACGACTGTTTTCACTACAACATTTTTTCTGACTTCTAATTTTTCCAATTCATCATCAGAAGGATTCAATGGTTCTAAACATTTCGGCCAATATGTTTCATCTTGTCTTAACCATGTGGGTCCATGCCACCAAAAATCACTGTTCCTTAATTCTTCAGCTGACAAGCCTCTTGAGATACAATCACTTGGATTTTGGGATCCAGGACAATGCGACCACTCACTGGGGTTGCTATACTTCTGTATTTCTCGTACTCGATTTCTTACGAAAACTTTCAGCTTTTCGGGGTTACTGTTGATCCAAAAATAAGAAATAGATGAATCTGTCCAAAAATGACGAGTGAACGGAGTTTCAATAACTTTAGAAATCTTGTCGCATAATCTAACAGATAGGAGTGTACTTAGCAGTTCGAGTCTCGGTATCGATAGAGTTTTAAGCGGAGCTACTCTACTTTTGGAAGTTAAAAAATTAGAAATGATTCTTCCATCATTGAGCTGAGCGCGAAGATATACCACAGTCCCGTAAGCTCGTTTAGAGGCGTCAGAAAAGGAATGTAGTTGGATGGAATGTACTTTGGCAGGAAGGGCTTCAGCCAAATAATGTCTGGGTATGCTAATCTCTTTTAAGTGTTGAACTTGATCGCACCATTCATTCCAAATTTTACTTTGTTCTTGCGGAAGACTGTCATCCCAATCTAGTCCCAAACACCATATTTCTTGTATCAAACATTTTATTCGGACAACAAAAGGCCCTAAAAATCCAATCGGATCGAACATGCGACTAGCAGCCTGTAAAAGAAATCGTTTGGTGTTATTCCTTTTAGACAAAAACTTTTCTAAATTTTGTGTGTCAAAATAAAATACATCCTTCTCGGCATCCCATGCAACTCCTAAAACTTTGCTGGGAGTTAAGAATTGATTGTCGGAATGATTTGTGTCTTCTATGTCTAGTCCGGTGTCTTGCCACCGTTTGTTTAGCTGGGCAGAATTTGTCTTCCATTTTCTCAACATCATACCCGCCTCTCTAAAAATATCTCGACTCTCTATACAAGTTTTCAATGCTTCTTCTACATTCGTTTGGCCACTGATGAAGTCATCTACATATAATGAACTACTCAAAAGGTTGCATGTTTCTGGGAATTCATCTGTGTATTTTTTCAAATGATGCCTAATAGTTGCTGCTAAGAGAAACGGACTTGAACTAACTCCGAATAGAACTCTCGACATTTTAAATATCTGAAAATTTTCGTCATTCTTATTTCCCTCTGGTTCATCATCCCAAAAGAATCTGGTATAATCGCGATCTTCTTCGTCTATTTCTATCTGCAGGAACGCTTGTCGAATATCCGCAGAGAATGCTATTGGATTGCTTCTAAATTTGTTTATTAAAATAAAAAGATCAGGAGTAAAGTTAAGACCGGTGTATAAACAGTCATTCAAGGACAATTGGTTTTTGGAATGAGAACTTGCATTGAAAACTATTCTAAGCCTACTTGTGGTTTTATCATTTCGAATAACAGCTCTATGTGGCAAATAAAAGGTATTAGCCTTTTTTTCGATTTCATTCTTTCCCAGGACAGGTTCAATAATATTTTCATTTATGTAGCTGTCCAAAACTGCTTTATATTCATAAAAATGAGCGGGATCATTTTTGAAAGTATTTCTCAACCTTAGAAAACTTCTTTTCGCTACGTCTTCATTACTATCCAACAACGGTTTCATGTCAGCTTTCCAGGGAAGCTTAACTTTATAGCGACCATCATTAAAAGTAATCCCCGATTCAAATTTTTTTCATTAATTCTTCATCTGAATTGTTTTCTTTTACCGTTTCAGATTCAACACCTAAATTTTCGAGTTCCCAAAATTCCCTTAATTGGTCTGAAATATTTTTCTCTTCTACGAAAACTTTCATACTCAACAAATCATTGGTAATATCACTTTTACCAATTAAACACCACCCAAATATAGTTTCACAAGTTACAAGTTTGTCATTTAGCCTTTTTAGCCTTCCCGATACAATATCATAATAATAATCCACTCCAATCAATATTTCAATTTTATTGTTTTTGTCGTCATAAATATCCGCAAGTTGTAAACCTCTTAATTTTATATGCGACTTTCTAATATTCAAATTAGGAGCAGGCAAATTAGTAGCAGATATTTGATCGGTCACTAAAGCATCAATTTCAATGTTAAGCGAAGGCTTGTTTCTATTTTCTAACTTCATTCTTACTACGTCATATTCCTTTTCAATTCCTTGTTTTGACCCGAATGCATATACAGATAAAGTTTCCTTTTTAACAACAGGAAGTTTTAATTTAAATGCAATTTCACGCGTGCAAAAACTCCTCATCGAACCGTTGTCGAGCAATAGTCGAGAAGGTGCGTATGTACCTTCTTCAGAATGTTTTACTAAAACAGAACAAGTTTGTAACAAAATATTATTGCTTGAAGTTATTCCTATCTCATTTTTACCAGAGCTATCATTATTACACTGAGAGACAGCGGAAACAACTTTATTTTCAATCTCTTCCTTTTTCGCATTACGCTTGTTTTCCAACTGATAACAAATAGCTCTGCTATGTTTCAAATTACAAATATCACACATTTCTTTTTTCTTGCATTCACGAATTTTATGAAACGATTTCAAACACAGAAAACATCTGGCTTGTTTTTTAAGTATTTCTTTCTTCTCATTAACACTTAAATTATTACATTTTTCTGAGTCATGTGAATCATTACAGAAAATGCATTTGCTTTCATAAATCGGTGCTAAATATTCATGAGCTCTAGAAGAATTATGACTACGCAATGAAAAATTCGGATCAAATGCTTTGCTACAAGTGTTTTGTCTATGATCTGCTGTGGCGCCAGGCTTCGGCAGCTTGTCTGGCTCGCGAGAAAATGATTTCGGTTTTTCTTCTTTTTGCTTATGAAGCAGAGAGCTACTTTCCCTACATTCGATTTCAACCTTCAGAAAGTTTAAAAGTTCTAAAACATCAAAATCAGTCCCATTCGAAAAATTACTCAAACGTTTTCTATTGAAATCTAAAGCTATTTCTTCAGGTATTAATTTTATAAGAATAGGAAGCAATAAATGTCCGTACATACCAGAAGTTACATTTAAAGAATCAAGACTTCTGATTTGCACTTCTACAGTATCATATAACTTTCTAAGAGCAAATGTATTGTTGGAATTTTTTACAGGATGCAAATTTAATAATTTTGACATATGAGCATTAATAACAAGCTCTTCTCTACCAAATCTCTGTTTTAACAATGTCAAAGCTTTCTCATAATTTTCATCTGTTAGTGCAAAACCATTTACAACGTTAAATGCTGCACCTCCTAATAAGGATTTTAAATATGAAAATTTGTCAATTTTTGTCAAACTATCATTCTTATCTATAGAATTTTGAAACTGATTAAAAAATTCCAACCATTGACAAGGATTACCAAAATATTTCTCAATAGGCAATTTAATATTTCTCGAACAATCAGCAGAAACATTTCTATTCAAATAAACATTGTTTTCAATGCTTGAACTTTCAATGTTTTCTTGTGCATTGGAAAATACTTGTACATTAGAGTCAAATTGTCGAGTGTTTTGCTTCATTTTCAACTGAGCAGAAATTTTAGAAATCAAAACAACTATTTTCTGGCCATATTCAACGGCCGCTACAATTTCTGTGTCAAATTCTTTTTCATCGCTAATTATATCTTGAATTTCTTTATCTATTTCTTTAATTTGTTTCGACATTTCAGTTAAATAATCAAGATGTTCTTGTAATGTTCCTACATTATAAGAATCTAATACTTCAACATCTAATTTGTTCACATATTTAGTAACTATTCCTTTCAGAACAGCTCTCGATCGTTTCTTTTTTGAAAGTTCAAGCTCCATATTATATTTCTACTGAACAATTATTTAAAATGTTCTCAAATATATTGCTTACCTTGCATCTAATGGCAATGATGTTCGTCGCTTCCCGGTCCAGTTGCACCAAAATGTTTGGCTCTATCTATCTATCGTGGTTCAGTGGATTTTTTCTTTGGGTGCGAAGATACATACATTGTTCTAAATCAAATCTTGTTGAAGGGTAAGCAATTCTACTCGAAATATGGAAAAAAAGCTTTTATTTACAGCGCGAAAAACTTAGTGACTACATTCTAGTGTATCCATTTCTACTCTACAGTTGCCAGAAAAAGTTCTGAAAAGTCTTATTTTAAAAGTCTGCGCATGCGCGCGTTGGAGACTGAGGTTTCGCTCACGTCAATCACAAACATGAACTGTTTAGTCCATGATGTCCGTAATAAGGGATGATACTCTCATCAACACTGAAGTACTCTGAGATATCCAGATCTTTGCACGATCTGTTGAAATGCTCAAAAAGGGGGCGAACTTTATAAAATTTATCATCGATCATTTCCATGTTTGCAAAATGAATTGATCTCATAATTGCATCAAAAGTATCTCTTCTCAGTGACCGTGAAACTAAATCGTTATATACATCAGATGAAAGAGCCCAATAGAGTCACCTATTAGGTAATTTGTTGTATCCGTATACTAATAAAATACTAAAAGAATATTTTCCTTCGTTAGCGAGTTGATGCGATAATGTTTTTGGGAGGCATACAACAAACTTTGACAATATGGTCAATGAGTTCATTTGTCAAACTTTTGTAAACTTTTGAGAGGAGATTTTATATTTTGCTGTTGTGCATTTTTTATAGCTGGTAGAAATTGTTTTATTTTGCTTCCAACCATTTTGCTCCAACCATCTTTAGACCCCATTTTAAAATATCTTTTCCTTTTTCCATTTTTTTCTTGTCCTACAGTCTCCTTTCATTTGCTTATCTGTTTTCAAAACACTTTCAAGCTTCATTTTTCCTCTTCGTGGTTTCTTAAACCACGCTTCCTTTACAGGAGGTTTGGACAAATGTTCTGTGGGCACAGTTCCTTTCATAATTTGTTCCTGCAAGCGATCTTAGTCATTTTTGGGGATATTGCAAGAAGTTGCAAGAATTCGACGGGGCAGATGATCCAAATTGCCTTCAACTTCATCATTGCTCTTGCCTGTGTCTTGGTCTGTGTCAGCTTTAGGATCCTCTAAGGGCGGCTCAATTACTACACTAAGAGATGAGAGTTCATCATCGTCACTGTCAGGGCTAAAAATCATGTCCAGCGCTTCATTGACTGTTAAACTGAAAAACAAAGTACTGCATGAAATAATTGTTATATTATTACTTAGAGCAATAATACAATTAAAAAAAAATATTTCAAGTAAATGTTAAACTGTCAATAAAAGCTGCATGTAAATAATGTTATATTTTTACTTAGAACAAAAATACAATTCTAAGAAAAACAGTTTCAAAAATTAAATTTTTTCTCGTATATTATGCAATTGTTCATTTATGGAACAATAAATGAATGTAACTTTCATAAAAATATACACCAGTCATATAATTCTCGAAAGTCATACAATCACTCACTAAAAATAATAAGCATATACGTAAAAGCTATACATCCACTCAAGTCCTCTATCGTATTAATATGATAGCAGTAACTTACGCAATATTTAGACTTCAATGAGGTTAGAAAAACTATCATTGTTTTGAATTACTTGAAATATAAATTTTACGATCTAAATTGGTAAAAAGAATAAACGCATTATAATCTGTACATAGATTTTACATTTTTTAACACTGTTACTACATATTCGCCGGTTGGTACATTTTTCTACCATTGAAAAAAGTCACCGTACAAAAAGAAACAAAGATAAAAATAACTTTTAAAAGCACAATTATATCAAGCAAACTGTTGCAATTGGGAATCTATTGTCGAATATTTTTGAAATTACAATATTATATCAAAAACTTGCCATTTACTTCTTGAAGGATGCGGCATGGCGAGGGATTGATCATTCACTCAAGTCTTAGGCCTAATACAATGCACGCTTCCAAAAAAAAGCAGCCATTATATTTTTCTTTCTTTCTGTGATCCTTGACTAGGTAAAAAAAAAGTTATTGGACTGCTGGCGCCACCTAGTAACCAATTAAAAAAATAATTCCGCCTGGTACAATTTTGTACCAAGCTGCATGAATGGGCGTGGGGAATTAAGTGTATTATGTGTCTGAAAATGTCGCATGCATAAGTAAATTTTCTTAAAATGATGCATTATCTTATGCCCATATAAATATATATACAGTGTGTTTTTTTTTTTTTTGCTCCCTTAGGTGATCCAATTTTCTTTCATATTTTCATGCACACAACTGTGCTGTTTGAACATGAGAAGAATCAAATCAAAAGGTATTTTAGAAAACTATTCAAGTTTCTGAGAATCCACTTATGAATTGATTTAAAAGTGGCAGAATTTTTTCTTTTGAAATCATACCAACACAACTGTTTTTGTTAGTATTTGAAACTTTTCAAATATTGCAAATAAAAGGTATGTTTTTGAGGGGAGCTCACTTTCATTATGTAAGATAGTCCCCCATTTTTTTTGTTTCCTGTTCTGAACGCCTTGTTTCTCAAACTGTTACTTCCGTACCAGATGCTCAATTTTTCATTACATTTTTTTAAGCCACAAGAAAAGGATCTGGTCTGGAAGTGTCTCATTATGATTCCTACTAAACTGTTGATTTACATAAAAGTGGATCTAGTTTTGATATAATTTATCAGAAAAAAAAAGAAACTATTGTCACATAAGCCATGTAGAAAATTTCAGTGATTTTAGATTTTAGTATTTTATTATTCTGAAAGTATTTGTATGTCATTTTCTTAATACTTGCCAAATTTATATTTTTTGTTATGTGTGAGTTTTCATGTACTAGTTGAATATTTTGATAAGTCAAAATTTTCATTAAAGTTTAAACATATTTGGTGCTTGTATGAAACTGTTAAGAAGTTGCATTGTCAAGTGTTTTTTCATATTGTGCCGCAGTGATTTAATTCCTTTCTGTTTTGATTAGTAGTAGTGTAGTTAAGTGTAAACCATCTGTTTATTACTTCATAAATGCATTTTTGAGCTGCTTAATTTCATGTTCAAGTATGTTAGAAGGATGTCTGGTTGGAAACTTCAGCAGGCTGAAGTTTCATCCATAATTATCATTCATTTCATCATGTGCCTATAAAAATTTCATTTTTCATCAACTTATGCTCACTCTGCATGATTGTCCAACATTTTAATTTCTGATTTTGTTATAGATACAGGAAAGCAAGGATTTGTTTAAGCTTTTTTTTCTTCCGAAGTTCAACTTATTGAAAAATTCATAGCAGAAGAAATGGATATTTTATTTACATTTGGTATACTAAATTTCTTAAAATTGATATTTATTTTGAAGTCCCCCCCCCCCCCCCAAATGTTAGTTCTTCTAATACATTACCCAGTACTTGAGGCAACATTTCTGCCTGAAATAATAAAAACAAAAATATTACTTTTTCTCTACAGATACAATTTTAAACATAAATCCTTCCATTATTTAACAGACACCTGTTAACATCTTACTCTTTTGTGAAAAATAATGAAACTTGGTTGTCTGGAACTTTTGTTTTGAAATATATAAACTCAAAGATGTGCCACCCTGATATTTAATATGCAGTTATTTATTTGAGCAAATTTAATTTTGTTCATGATGCTTTTATTAAACCAAATAGTAAAATTTTTTTGCACTTCAAACTAAAAATGTTTTAATTTTTTTCTGAGAATAAAAAGAAAAAGGAAAATTATTTGCAAAATATCAGAACTCTCATGCCAGGCCTATTGGAACACACACATATTTACAAAAATATAAATTTTAAAGTTTCAAAATTGTTTTCCTATATTTATTTGTAACAAATTTATCAATTTCCCTTGTATGGTTGTGTTGTACCAAAGTGCTTCTTATAAATAGAAATTTAATCAAATGTTCTAATGGTTCTTGAATTGATTCTTAAATTAACATGTTTATTGCTCATGATGTTTCTATTAAAGTGTTTTATCGTTTTTACTTTCAAGCTTCTTAAGATTCATTATTTTGACAATTGCGCTAATACAAGTCTAAAAATCACTTTTTTGGCACCAAAATATTTTATGACTCCAACAAGTTTTCTTTGCTCATTCAAGTTTGTTTTTGCTTTTCCCCATCTGAAATTTAATTGATCCTATTTGGAGCTTACAAATGTTCAGGGAAGTTTCCAATATTTATTAATGTATTTATATGCTTTTGAAAAAGGTTATTTAATCAGTGTTTATAACTCATGCAACTGGACTGTATCTATCAAACTTCTACACATTAAAATCCAGTATCAATCAAGTTTATTGAAATTTCAATGGTGTATAAATTTGAAAGCCTTTATGTACAGAAAATTTTTCTGATGTGCCTTTCTACTGAAGCAGCCAGTTTTAGTTGAAACTTGTGGTCCTAGATTCAATTAAAATAATAATAATAGTCTTAACATTTGCTGCAGCACCAATGCTAATGTAATTTCTGCAGGTTATCCTGTATGGGAATTCTATTTATTCAAACCGGTAAAGGCTCATATTAAAGAAATCTGAGGACTATCAAATAAGTAATTTAAATTAGAAATATTATTACATTTGATGTTACACATTGGAAAAAACTGCATCTGTTAATATTTTTCTTGCTGTTCAAGAGAATAAATATGAACTGACATGTTTGAAAATTGCTTAACTTTATTGTTTTGAAGAAGTTGATGACTTTTCCATTTCAAGATCTCAAAAGATTTATTTATGACATTTGGGGAAAGCCAAGTTTTTCTTTTCCTTAGCAAAAGGTGTTCCAAGCTGTAAAATATTTATAAACAAGTACATTGCCAACTACATTCTGGAAATATATTTGCATTTACCACATTGGTTTCATTTTTACTATACATTACTGGAAAAAAAATCTTAGAAAAAGATCAATGTATTTTAGGAAATTTGTATTGAATTTCATTCAAAAAGATGTGTGCAGATAAAAATCTAAAATGAATGCTTATTTCTTTTAGTTTTTAAAATTTTTTACTGGTACTAAACAAATCAATTTATTTAATTTATTTTTTTAAATTCTCAAACCATTTAATAGCATAAAGTAAAACAATGTAAACGGCTTAATTCAATAAAAATTGCCTTTATGTGTATTGGAGTAAGTGCTGAAAAAGGAAGATTGTATGAGGAAAATATTTTTGTTTGATACCTTTTTCTCAAGTGGAAAAAAATGATGGGTTTTTATTATCTCTAAAATATGTATGTAATTTTCTTTGTAGTTTCTACCTTATATTTTACTACATCATACTGCTGTCGCAAGAGTAGTTATTTTTAAATGATTATCATAAACTTAAATATATTCTGGAAACTTCCCCGTAGGCCATTGTCAAAGTTCAAGTTATATGATTTGATTTTGTTTAAAAAAAATAATAATTAGAAGAATCTTTTGTTTTTATCAGTCTAAGAAAATTTGGAATTGTACCATTACCATTTATTTTCAGATTATCAGAAAACTAATACTAACTAGAAATTCTTTACTCCTAACTCTGCTGTTTGAAATCTCGGTGTTTTTTATTTTTTGGAAACTATTTGTATTGTCAAAAATGAATTTTAAATTTCTAAATTTTACTATTTTAAACCATGCAGTTTATTGGTTATAAGTATCTTGACTGAATCCTTTCCAGGATTGTAGATGTATGGTTTTAAGTTTAGATTTTTACATGCATTATTTGTAATTGAGCAAAGTATTTTTGAATAAGTAAATGTAAATATTCGTACTAATGCTGTATATGAAAAAAAATCTCTTTGTTGATTCATAGGTCTTACTTTGATCTTTTTGAATCATCAAATGTGCAATTGAAATTTTGTGCTCAATTATGGTTATTATTTAAATAAATTGTTTGCCTTTGGTGGAACAAAAAAAGATTGTGACCTCCAAAGTTTAGAATGTAGCAAATGTAGCAATCATCTGGCAATCCATTATCTCATGTTTTGTGTGAAAATGTTGAGTTTCTTACTATAAATAAATGTATATATGTATTTTAACAAGTAACCACCTCTGGTGCTAGTTTTATACTGTTACAAAAATTATTTTGAGATTGTTGAAATATAGTAAGAACTTGAGAATGCTACAAAGCTATTCGGTCTCTACATGAAAACAGTAATAATGCTTAATTTTTCTTTCTTCCTCTTGTACTTCAAAACTCCCCCCTCTTTCCCAATTTTTTTTATTTTTCTTTTAATATGTTTCAATGTAGTACAATTTTTTAAATATTGTTTAAGTTTGTAATTTAAATTTTAAAAGTTTTCCTTCATTAATTTAATTTTCAGATGTTTCTTGTAGAAATATTCAGTCTATTTTTCTTGTCTTTCTTTGGAATTCCTTACAGCACAAATAATTTATTTGGGAGAAGAAAGCTTCACCATCAATTTTTTTCTCCTAAATATATTTTGATAGTATGGAAATTAAAGTTCCAGCTTGCTATTGTTACTCTGCTTATTTTGTTAATCTCTTTATCTCATTATGAAATCATATTTCATAAAAAGTATTGTCACTGAAGTTTATCTATAAATTGTGTACATAAAATATAATTTTACCTGCATGTTTTTCCAGCGAAAAGATATTTGTATAAAGGGTGAGTGCAATCATACATACATGGCTGAATAAAAGCCTGCATAAAGAATCATTTGGTTTTAATGAATTTGAGATTTCTAAATAGCTCTGTGTCAGTTTAAGCCTTTTTTTATTACCGCAATTTTCACATCCTAAGTCCTTTATGGTAGTTATATATCATAATTTCCGAAAAATATGAACAGGAAAAAATTTAGCCGTTAGATGTGAAACAAATCGAAAATGCAAAAGTGCCTTTTAATCATCGGGCATCCATGCACTGAGCCTGTAGAAATAAGATTAATCTTTAGTTCTGAAAAAAAGTATGCATAGTTTTATTTCCAATTAAAATTGAATGTTTCTTTTTAAAATTTACTGTTAAAGCCAAACTTTACCACAACATTCACTCTTTAATTTTGCACTTCATGTGTTTTGTCATTTTCAGCATTTTTTCAAACTTAGAAGCAGCATTGAAAGCTCTGATCTCAATCATACTTTTCATATTGTGAAAGTGCTAGTAATTTTTTTTAAGTTATAAATTTCAAACATATTTCATAGGTTGTGGATCTTATGAACTTTTCTCTCTTGGCAGCATTATGTGCATGCTGTGAGTTCTATTTACTAGATTTAGGCTACTAGCAAGCTGAAACAGATTTATTCTGAATTTGTTTTATGGTGATCGCGAACATTTTTCCTTTGTATTTTTCGAAAGAAATTCCATGCTAAACTTATTGGACAATATATATTAAATTTAGTAACATGTGCTTTTAATTCGCAATGCAGCTTTAAATAGCTTTCTAGAATAATATGTTCTCTAACAGTAATAAAAATATTTTTAAAAAAAAGCATTTATTTTCTATATCACCAGTAACAGGTACTTATGTCAAAAGCTTCCCAGTGCGTTGGATGATGAGGACAAAATTCACAAAACGCACACTTGAACCTTGAACTCCAAATTATTCCAGGCGACATTAAAATTTGGGAAATCCAAACTATATCAGGATGACGTCAAAATGCAGTTATTCCGACATCAAAATAAAGAGTTTGCAAATTACGCTGGGATGATATCAAAAAAGGGCTACTCCAAAATATGTCAGGATGATATATAAATTGGTGACTAGCAAAACATTGCAGTTTGCAGAAAATGCAGTGTTTTAATTTCCACATTTTAAACGAAATAACCATGTTACAAACATGTTCCTTTAATATTAATGTTGGGCATTAAGTTGTAAGGGAAGATCTGCGCAAAGTTCGGTTGAAATACTTTATAACAAACGTTAGACAAAAACTATTTACATGTCTTTTAACATGCCTTTCTCCATTTCTGCATTTGAATAAATTTTACACCCTTCTCCCACCATGAGATAATAATATTGTTATTAATTTTATTCTAGAGTTTACTTTGTTTAATACTATGTTCATAATTTTAAGTACATTAAGTGATACTTTTCAATTAGATGTAAATGTTTTGAAAGATTTCATGAATTTGTAAGACAGATGAAAAGAATTTTGAATTGTTGGAGTATTCGGTATAAATTCATTAAAATATTACTTATCAGAAATATTTTATTCATTACCCCCCCCCCCCCCCCCCCAAGCTACATTACCACTACTTAGCAGAATCTGTGCTTTACACATGTTTTGAGCATTGCAAGTTTTGTCCCACAAACATGTCAACCATTCAACAAGGGTCTTGTATTCTCTCTTACAATTAAATAATTCTGCCCATTGAATTAGTCAGAGAAACATTTCTTTTGCATAAGGTGGACGCAGCATTTCCTCTATTGCTAAAAAGGGGAAATTTCCTCTGTGACAAAAAACGAAATGTTTTCAGAAGGGGGAAAAAATTTTGTTTCATTTTGGGCTTCTCAAAACCTTAATCGTTAGCTCTTTTGGGCTTTTAATGGTTCCCAACCCTTCAGAAAAATAATGAAGAGTGTGAGAAGTTCTTGAAAACAAACCTAAATTTGTTTTGGACACAAAGATTGATTTTTCGAGAAAAATTTGTTTTACTTTGAAAAATGTTAAACATAAGGTTTTAAATGAAAAATGGTTGAGATAAGAATTTGAAACATTAGATAAATGTGCAAAATCAAGAGGGAAAATAATTTTTTGCCTTATCAAGTTTTTCAAAAGATAGTGAGTATATTGTAGTTATGAAATTAAGAAGTGTGTACTGTAACTTTAAAATTTTAAATTCAAAATCTCAAAAGCAAACCCTTCAATTTTTCAAAAAACATTCTTTTGATGTTGTCTACCGCTGTGTCTAATTCCATGATGGGAAGGCAATGGGGTTCCTATGGAAATTGATTTTTTTTTTTTTTTGTTTTTGTATTACAGTAAAACCTGTAAAGTTGACCACCTGTCTATGTTGACTGCTTTTGACAGGAACGGAATTATCCTATCTTATATAATGAGGGAAAACCTCTGTAACTTGACCACCTGTCTATCTTGACCACTGATGTACACCAAATTTGGTTTGGAGTATTGTAAAAAACCCTTTGTAGGTTGACCAATTGGTTTATTTTTTAAAACTTAATGTAGCAAATTTTTTTATTTTATATTATTTATTTTATAGCTTTCCAAGAATATTTTCGATGCCAGACCAGCATTTTACCAACTAAATAAAACAGCAGCATAACTAAACCTCCTTGTGAGTTTAACAACGTGAGAAAACTATTAAGAAACCTTTTCTTCTCCAAACTCGTTTTTCTTTTCTTCTATTTGAGATTGCCTTTTGTACTCTGCTCAATGAAAACATGTGTCAGTAGAAAAGTACAAAGTAATTTTTTCCAGTTGCAATATTTTGTGGCAACACTGGAATTGTGCTAAAGAGTAAAGTTACTTGCATTGCAGTATTTCTGGTGCAAGGGATTAAGAGATAGGACATTTTCATTTTCAACTGCCTTTTTGAACTATGAAAGTCCATCTTGTTGTTCTTTGTGTTATAGTTTTACTTAAAATGCCTTTCAAAAAGAAAGTTAGTTGAACTTGAGATTGATAAAAAGTATGAAATATTAAAATTAATTGAAATGGGAGAAATCCAAAGAAAATTAGCTGACACATATGGAAATTACTAAAACTAGTGTCTAATAAATGCGCCAAACTTTAATAAGGAATTATTTTGTTGAACAATAGATCATCATGGTTATAAATGTATATGAGAAAAAAAAGGCGAAAAATTTGTCATTTTTGAATAGCAATGAATTTTTAGGAACTATTAATATCAAACAAGTAACTTTTCATAAACAATAAGATGTAACATTTTTTTTGATCAATTTACTGAAATTTTAAAATTGCATGACACATGCGTCATTCTGGAAAAATTATCTCTAAAAATATTTGAATAACATTTTACATTTTTGTTTCAAAGTAATGTTAAACAATGAAAGTGAGTTGAACAGAAAGAGTAAGTGTCAACTAGTCAAAAAATGAAAACATGGTGCAAGAAATGATAAAAAAAAAAAAATTACCCCTTTTATAAGTTGACCACCAAAGTACTGCACCGCAAGTGGTCAACTTACACAGGTTTCACTGTACCTAAAATACCAGATGTACTATGTATCCATACTCCACGTTAAACTGTAGCCTTAACCGTATTAAATAGTGAATCTTTACCTCTGTGTAGGAACTAAGGTTAAGTAGATATTGGTGACTCTTTAAATTTCAAATATATTGCATGTAGGTGTTTCAGAACTTTAAGAAATATGAGAAAGAGTATCAAAAGTCTAAAACTAAAAGCCCAAAAAATTAATGAGTTTTTTTTCGTTCAGTTGATAGTATAATTATTTTTAAAAAATCTTGAAAATCTATTCTAAAAGTTAAAAGAGGAAAAATTCTGGTAAATTTGATACTTTAGGAATTTTTATTCAAAACATATTCTTATATAAAATCAAAAGAACATTGTTTTCTATTATGTTATTTCAAAGCTGCATTTTCTTGCTCTTTAAACAAATTACCATTTTTTATGTTTGTTTTCTTAACTGGTTTTGTGATGCCTGATCTAGTTTGAATTTTAATTTTTTTTTCCTCCCAAAAAGTACTTCATGAAATATTTTTGTATAGTGTTAAAAGGAATCTGTATGTGTATATAATTGGCAAAAATGTGGATTTTTAATAACTACATTAATTTCAATATATATTTTATGTTATGTGTGATTGAGGTGTAAATATCTTATAGCTATATATAGAGGTTACAAGTGCTTTCATTTCTCTTCTCCCAAGTTTAAAATGCCATTTGTTTGTACTTTACAAAACTAAAAGGTTTGTAATTTTTCTGATTTTACTATTTTGTACAATTTGTTTCAGGAACTGTTTACAAAATAAAATATTTCTTTGGCATCAACTGTTCAATTCTAAATCTGTTTTTCTATGATTTTCAAGTTTATTTTCAAGTTAGATATGGAACAAATCTTAATTACTAGCATTCCCAATGTAACATTAAAGAGCTTCTAAAGTTTATTTGTTAAGCAAGTCGTACATTATCAGGGATTAATCTAGAAAGAAATTAGGTCCCTCAAACCATCTAGCCACTCCGAGCGAAATGAGTTGTGCCTAGTCTTGGTAGTATCAGAGGAAGGATGACATTTGGCTTGCGCCTCTCGCTGATTGGAGGGATTTGGAGTGTGCAGCATGTGTGCCTGTTGGTGGTTTTTGTTTTAAACCCCAGGCAGCATGGCTACCAAGTAGAAATTGTTGGTAGATGCCTTGTTGCATGGGCGTGTTTGTTTCATTGTGTTCGAGATTTTGAAACATTGGACTGGGAATGCAGTCTGTACTTTGTTAAGAGCTTTTATTTCTACTCCCAAATTTATTGAAGAATGATAAATATCACTTTAAGTTTTTAGCCATTTTTTCCTTTTTACTGTACTTGTTGGAATAATCATGTTTCTTGGCTATTTTATAACTTTCCAACAGAAAGTGCATGATGAGCAAGTGAAAGGGGACACTGTTGCTGGAATAAATCTTTTTTTTTTTCGTAACATGCTTAAAGTATCATTTATTGTTAATTTTTTTGACATAGTATTTTTTTTTTTTTTTTTTTTTTTTTGAAGAATTGCATATGGTATGTTGAAAAGGTAACTTATTTTGCATTTTTTTTTTCAAAGTTCCAAATTTTCTTTCACGAAATCCCTAAAAACACCCTGACAAAATTTCCTGGATTAACCCCTGATTATTCAGGGATACTCATCAACTCCAAGTGTGATAGCAAATAGCACTCACAAATGCTGCTAAGTATTTCCTAAAATAAGATCAAAATCACTCTAACATTATTCCTCTCCCCTATAAATGTCGGCAGGGCAGTCGGTGTCATGGACCTCCCCCCCCCCCCCTCTTGCTCCTTCATGAGCACTCCTGCAGTATACAGAATTTGCTGGTATTTCTTTACCAGTGCAAATTATCTTGAGTAATGTTGCTCCAGACTTTCTGTATTTGTTACCAAATACAGAAATTAATTCTGATGTCTAACTATATGCTTTGTCTAATTTTGTTAGTGAAAGTTGCATTTTTTCTCCCGTAAAAGTACAGCATACAGGTTCAAGTACAGATTGACCTTTTTTTAACAGGTGAAGTTGAAACAGTTGCACAATATTTCAATTCCTACTGATGCAGAATAGCTAATAAACTTGTATGAGAAATAATTTTTTTCTGCCTTTTTATTCCAATGAATTGTATGTTTTCAATGTAAATATGTTTAAATTTTAAATATTATCTCATGTTAAAGTTTCAGAGATGTTCTGTTATGCTCTTAAGTGGCATACAGTGGAGAAGAAAGTTCTGCATTGTGTCGGAATTTTGAATAAAAATTCGGCTGTTAATGTTAAAATTTAGACTGGAAAAATCTTAGTTGTATATAAATGTTATTTCATTCAAATATTTACAAATGTTCTTCCATCTTTATTGTTTTTTTCCTTAAAAATATAAAGTACTGTAAAAATAGAATTATTTCATACAGTCGTTCTTCCAAGTGGATACTTCATGAAAGTTTTAACTGATTTTGATTTTCACCATATCATAGAGTTTGAAAAACCTTAAAAAAGCAAACAATATGATATTTTATTTAATTCTTAATATTATTACTTCTAGACTTTGGAGTAGGATGGAATTTCTTAAATGCTTGTATGTTTTCTATTGTTTTTTTTTTTTTTCTGTTAATGTAGCCATACCAAAATGTACTTATCACTAGGCATATTTCCTATACATGTATTAACAATATTCTTAATAGAATAAAATTTTACTTATTCCAAATTCTGATATAATAGGCTAATGATAAACCAGAAAATACCTCTGTGTTCTTTGTGATTTCAGTAATAACAATGATTCATTAAATTTGCAGTGAACATTGTAGACATGTTTTGCTGTTCTAAGGGGTATTGCATAGAAATAAGCCAGACTTCATTGCAAACAAATAGAGCAAAAAAAATATCGTACACAGTGCTTTTAATGTGGGTCTCAAAGTCTCTTTGAAGATAAGAATCACCATTCCTAGATATTCATGGTTTTATATAGTATATGAAATGTATTCATCTTGAAAAAGAGCAACCTCTACAATTAAGAAACACTTTGGGAGGGGGAGATCCCGTAGTACTTCTAGCTTATTTTACTTTCTCTGTGTGATTGGCATTCAAAACAGCTCAAATCAATAAAAAGAACTAACCCCAAAATGGCACCTGCAACCTAAATCATTTTGACTCACTCTACCTCCGCTTACTGTTTCTTCCAATATTAATGGGACTAATTTTTTATATTTATAAAACTATCTTTGATATGTTTTAATTTTTAAAGGAACTTTTAGAGAATAAAGGATTACATTCAAGTCCTGCATATACAGATACACTTATACAAAAATAAGGTGAGTGACTGAGACTGTTAATTCCACTACAGCACTGTTTTCTAGAAAAACTCAACCAAAAATTTATCAGGGTTGGAAGGAAATAGGTGTAGGGAAAGTACACTTTGTAAATGATACAGTGTGAAGCAAAAGTTTAGACAATGAGCAAATTCACACAGATTTCGAAAACTATTTATTCAGTTTTCTTAAGACTACTTTAGTCTAAGGTGCTATGCATACTATATAATATTTATAGCAATGAAAAGTTGACTTGTGCATTTTACAAGTTTTTACATTGTAACAAAAAATTAACATTGTCTCAAAAGTTTAGACACAAACGAAATAAATTAAATAAAACAGTTTTAAAACCTGCTTGTGCATCCATTCTTCTTTATTAGTTCATAAATAAGAGTTTCCATCGAAGAAACTAAATCTTGCATGGTTTGGGGTTCAATTTCGTACCATTCTTCCTCAATAGATCTTTTAAGTTCCGATACAGAAGTGTATTGTCTACCATTGCTGTAAACTTTGCTACACATGATGCCCCAAAGATTCTCTATAGGGTTGAGGTCTGGGCTAGACGCTGGCCAATTGAGAACTTTCATATTATTTGAATTTAACCAAGATTTTGCGTTTCCTACAGTGTGAATCGAAGCATTGTCTTGCTGAAATTTCCACTGAGGGCCCCCTATAAACTCAGCAAATGGTAGATTATCCTCTATTGTCTTAGTGTAATGCTGTGATGTTTGAGGACCACTGGTAAAGGTCAAAGACACTTGTCCATTGTAGCAAAACGCTGCCCAAACCATCACAGAGCCACCACCCCCAAAACAGAATACTTTACGATGTTTTGCAACGTAAAATCATTTTACCAAAATTGTTCTGCAAGTACTTCAAGCATTGTACGCGAAAAAACGTGGCATTTCCACAAATTGGGTGCCAAAAAGCAAAATCGTTTCACATAGGATTTTTTTAAACTGGACTGTTGCTATTTATTTCTGTGGAAGTGAGATATTTCCAGAAACATCACAGCTTTCAACCAAATGACTAGTTAAAGAGCACTGAATTTGGAAAATCAGTTCATCACGAAAACTATAAAATCAAAAAACCCTTACAGGGTGTCAAATCTAAACCGATTGACATTCTCCAAAAATAGTTTATATGTTTCCTAAAATCCATAGAAAGAGCAAAGATACAAAACTTTATGAAAATTCGAACCTAGGTGTCAAACCACATTTTTATTTGGTTAATTTTACATGGCATGAAATTAAAATAATATTCCAAAAAAAAAGAAATTACTGAAATAATAAATAAAATGAGTCGAGTTTGGGTTGCATATAATAAAACATTTCAAAACTTTTTAAATAATTTAAATATTTTCTGGATGCAAAGGGATTGAAATCTCGAACAAAACACTCAATTTCCGGCCATGGACGTGTTGCAATGTTGGCATGTTTCCAAAACGTACGTGTATGGCGGAAATTGCAGTGGTTCAATTAGGAAAGTCCTACAAAGGACTTATCGAATTCAACATCGGGAGCTTTCCGCCAAATTACCGTTATTTTATCGTAATTTGCAAGAATTTTACATTTTCTTCTAATTTTAAGAAATTTGTAGAATTCTATCTTGAGTTGGAAGATGTTTGTAGAAAATCTGCAAATTCTACAGATTTTCTGCACCGTAGTTTCTGCAGATTTTCGGCACCGCGGTTTCTGCAGATTTTCTGCTCCGCGGTTTCTGCAGATTTTCTGCGGAAATTTCACTGAAATTTGCAGAATTTCTGCAGAAAATTTGTCAGTTTTCCTCTCCCATTTGAACAGAATTGTTCTGCAGCACAGGTATCTGTTCTGCGACGTACGTCACAAATTTAGTACTTTTCTGCTTTGGGGGCCACCACCTTGTCGGCGACTAAAAAATCATCTGGATTCCTTCTGTAAGTCATGCTAGTACGATGTCCAGCCATCTGGACCATCCAGATTCCACTTTTTTTCGTCGCTAAATATTACTGATATCCATTTCGATCCATATGACATATGATTTCGAGTCCACAACATTTGTTGTGATTTATGATGTGGCTTTAGAGCTGGTTTCTTCTTCATTTTGCAGTGAACCATTGTCCCTGTTTCCAAAATTCGTCTACGAATCATATCCTTTGATACCGAAAGCCCCCAAGGAACTTTGAACTTCACGAACAGTCATTTGTTGGGTACTTGCTAGTCTTT
Source organism: Uloborus diversus (assembly GCF_026930045.1). NCBI lineage: Eukaryota > Metazoa > Arthropoda > Arachnida > Araneae > Uloboridae > Uloborus > Uloborus diversus. The sequence continues at coordinate 24,108,669 of NC_072740.1, read as the reverse complement.
GGATCTGACGATTATCCCGTTTATTCGCCACACGCGGTCTCCCAGATCTGTGTTTTGCTTTATAATTGCAGTGACTTGATAAAATTCGATAAATAGATTTCTTTGATCTATTAATAATAGCCGAAATTTCAGGAACAAGCTTACCTTCAGCTTTCAACTGCCAAATCTTAATTACCTCATCTGCTTTAATCTGCTCAGCTTACGGCATCTCGACTACCAAGTGTTATCGTTGGCAGACCTTAAGTACAAGAAGTCTGTGATGTCATCTCTTTTAAATTTGCATATACGAAAAAAAATTCACAGAAACTCGTAATAGTGTCTAAACTTTTGCAACAAGCAAATTTCTATTTTTATCCAAAGCAGTATTGTTAAAGCATATCAAACAATTGTATTTTGGTTATAGTTTTTCAAAAGAGTTGTTGAATATGTTTCCAGACTTTTGTATTTCTACTATCGCAATTCTAAATTCTACAGCTGAAGAACGTCATTGTCTAAACTTTTGCATCGCAGTGTACGAGAAGTATTCTAAACTAGTGCCATATCACTCACCAGTGACAGGCCCTAAGCCTTTTGTGCAGGCTATGTTAATTATTGATAACTGAATTGAACTTTCAATTCAAACCTTGGGTTTCATTTGATTATTAGAATGAAATTTAGTATGAAACTAAAATTTACATTATTACTGAGTATTTCATTCATTAATATACTTAACTTATTAAAACCTTTGATAGATTTTGTTGGAATTATTTTAACAGAGAAACATTTGTACTTCATTATCTTTGTATTGCAGGAGTTGCCTGATTGGGAATTCCTCATAAATGTTATGCATTTAATGTGTTAAAAGCATCAACATTAGATTCTGACCGGATTTTGAAATATAGCTTTTTTTCTTTCTCTAGCTTAAGTTTTGAACAACAAAATTAAACAATGCATCTAAAATCATTCTGAATATTCATCATTTGAGCCTATTAAAGCCAAAATAGTGTCATTTCTTCATTACGAACTTGACCACTTTGGTTCTAACTGGCTCAATTGATAAAACTGTTCTTTATAGGCAGATTGATTTGAGTTAACTTATGCTCACGAATTTAGTGCCAAGATTTTTGTATAAGAGTACAAATTTTAAGAGCATGCATAATTTTTAAATATAAAATGTAAATGAACTTAAAACTATATATATATATATATGAATATGTTAGTGTGTTTGTCGTAAATGCGTTGAAATTCCCTTTGCTTTTGTTTTTATGACTGAATTAGTGCATATATAGCATAAGATAAGTGAATGGTATGTATGTTTTACAAGAGTATCCACTTTGAAGTAAGACTGTATTTTTGATATCAGTTTTGCAATAGTAATTTGTTGTAATATTCTTAATGTAATTTATATTAATTTGTGAAATATTTTTAATGGTATAGATTGCTGATTTAAATTTGTATTTAAATAGCATCAGATTAGGACATTGGTGAATCTTGACTTTTTGTTCCAAGTTCTGCACATAGGTTTCTAGTACCACTGCCATGAACCCATTATGTTGCTGAATTCATACTTGCGGAATGTATGTGATCACACAATTCATTGTCCTTCCTGATCATTGTGAAACAATTATTCACTGGGAAAATCTCATAATCTATTTGTACATAATTTAAAGTGTTAATGTTGCATTTTGTTGGCATTTATGGTTTGGATGTTGCCTTTATTTTTTGTTGCCCACGCGTAAGTACCAAAAAAAGAAAAAAAAAAGCTATTTCTAGAAACTAAATGTTATTGTAATAACACATAATAAACATATTTTTTTATCGTGTTATTTTATTTGCTTGGCTCATTATTTATTTTTTTTAATTTGCATATATTGTTAATTTTATTTGCAGTTCCATAAGGTACTTTTCCTTTGTACTTTGCCCTTCCCAAAATGGTAAAGAAATTTGAAACGATTGAGCATCTTCCAGGATGAAAGCAAATCCACTCTTCTATTGTTGAAATGTTGCTACTGCAATTCAAGAGCTTAGTCGAGGGGAGAGCCGAAGGGGCTTCAACAGTGAAGGGCATATACGCAAAGGTGGAGTGAAAACAATCGAAATCTAATAAACGTTAAGTAATAGTGCAGAAATGTTGCCTTGTGTAGAGATATTTAGTCTTGCAAAAGGATTTTGAAAGAAAAAAATATCTTGAGGATTCGCCCACGCCTTGAAATTGACCATTATTGCATAAAAACTGGGAAAAGTTACAATAATTTCATCAAAAATAAAAATTTGATGTAATATCACTTAAGAATAGGTGTTTTGTGTAGATTACACACTACATAAGATCATTTTAATAATAAACTATACTTTAAAGTTCCATACATGCTTTGAATTGGAGGAATATAGCGTCAAAATTGAATAACATCCTGATGCTCCGTATCTTGAGGAAAAAGTATTAGAAGTTATTATTAACAAAAATTTGCTTCCATATGAATTAATTCTTACATAGATGTGGAAAAAATAAGTAATACAAGCATTTCTTGTCTAGTAAAAAAAGGATAATTCTCCACTTAATCAATAATTTTAGCTCAAAAATTAAAATTTGCCTACGATAGGGAACAATGGTTAAGTGTAAAAATTTGAAAATGCTAATGTAGCTTGAAAAAGCCAACATAATCCACACCTCGAAACAAAAGTTGCTAAATAAATTTTAATATTTTTGTGCCCTAAAACTGTAATCACATTGATTACTATAAAATATAGTTTGGCGTGCTAGTTGAACTCTTAGACTAATGCCAATTTTCGGTCTTAGTGTTATACTGTGGCGTATTTCTGGATTCTAATTTGTCTCGAACAAAGCCATCTCTCGTGGTTATAAAACAAACTATAACTAGCTCTTCTTTATCTAATTTTACCTGTAGTCTCACTGTTTTAGTATCACATGAGGTTTTGAAAACCATAAAATTCATTAGGTATGCTATCAAGCACCATTTCTTTCAAAGTTTTATATGAAATTTTCATTTTGGAAAGATGGAGCCAAGTTTTTCCACTTCTGATTATCGATGAGCTCATGGTAGTCTCTCAGCTTCGAAATTGAAATCTGAAATTGTAAATTATCTATGTCCAGTTGAATTCTTCGAATTTCTCTTCGTAATCCAACGCAAACCAAGTTCTCTGACAATCATCTGCATTCTCCCACTGTTATATTTTTTAGATTCTCAAAGTAACCAGTGTGCAGAACTACAATATTGTTGATGATCGAAGTGTCATCTGAGAACATGGTTTCTGTCGGAGTACGATGGCAAAGTTGAATTCGATTGGACAACAAAAATTTATAATTCCAGACTTCAAATTCGATGCTGAGAGACTACCTTGAGCTCATTGATACGTGGGAGTGGGATAACTAGAATCATCCACCTAAAATAGGAAATTCTGATGAAACTTTGAAGGAAATGGTACTTGACGGCATAGCTACTGAATTGTATGATTTACATAACCTCATGTCATACTAAAACAATGAGACGATGCATAAAATTAGACAAAGAAGCATCAACCACAGTTTGTTGTCTAACCAAGAGAGATGGATTTCTTAGATTAGAATCAAGAAACACTAGTGGACCATTGCTAAGGACGCATTGCAATGGACTATGTAGTGTGTAAAAGTATAATTTGATGCCAAGTGAAATAAATTAATGCCAGAACTCTAGAACATTGCAATGACGCGATAATTTATTGTGCTTTGAAATCCAAAAGGCGTTGAAAATCGTTCAAAGGGTTAAACTTGTCATTTTGGGCTGAATATGTAAAAGTGAATAAATGTAATTACCGCCCCCAGGCGTTCCGGCATAAGATGTCAATATGGGATATGGCTACCATGGAGAGCAGTGCAAGCTTCCACTTGTCATGTAATGCTTTACATAACATTATCCAGCAGCTGTTGGGGTAATTTATCCCATTCTTCTGTCAGTCACGAATAAGATTGTCCTTGCTTATTGGAGGGCGTTGTTGACCAGCAAGACTGCTCCCCAAAGAATCCTAAACATTTTCAATATGATTCAGATCTATAGAACGTGCTGGCCATCTGATGGATTAAATATTTTGAGTGAGCTAGACACTCCAGGACGGCGATTGTTGATCGCATGTTACGTTACCATCCATGAAAACTAATTTATCGCCCACAGAACACGTGTACATGAGGCATTAGAATGTATCACTAGCAGTCATAGTTCTGTTAGGAAGCACACAAGCAACGTATGGCCATTGATCATAATCCTACCCATACCATGACACAACTTGTAGGATACTAGTCCTTTTCTTTTATGTTGACCGACTTGTATGCTGTACCACTCTCATGCCAGGTTAGTTGTCGTCCGTAATTAGACGACAGACTAAACCTGCTTTCATCTGAGAATAGTACACAAGCCCAATCAACTTCTGTCCAAATGCGATGCTGAAGACATCACTACAAACGAGCAAAACAATGACTTGTAGAGAATGAGATATACAAAACAAGCTGACAGCAGGGCCGACGCCAAGGGGGGGTGCTACACCCTCCCAGTTTTTCAGAAGTGGGGCCGCCAATTTCACTTTAGTGATGCAAAGAACAAAGAAAAAGGGAAACTCTTCGTTGTTTAAAAAATATAATAATAATTATAACTGTACAGTTAAAATAATAGTGACTAAAAGTATTTTTTCTGAAAATTTGAATAGAAAATGTCATACAATTTAGGGACATCCATGAAACTCTTTTATTAAGATTATCCAAGTAAGGGCCGCGGAAATGTAAGCTTCGAACATTTTTTAACTCAAAAAAAAAAAAAAAAAAAAAAAAAAAAAAAACAGTATTCAATGCACTATTCACTAGGCCGCGGAGTGGGTATGTCTGGCTAATCGGAAACTATGGGCCCGACTCAAATTAAAGTACACTGGTGTGCAAAAATTAAGGACGAAGTTGAAAAATTAGCATATCAGCTGAACGAAGAGGCAGAGCGGACAGAAAGACCAATCAGGAGATTAAGTAAGGTGACGTACGGTAGCACATGCGCAGATATGCAGGCAGACGTAATGGGGGAGTGTCTGCGTAGTATAAAGCATGTTGTCGGTGTAAGATCAGTATTTCTGGCAAAGAGATTGCACGCCGTATAGCAGTTAAAATCACACCCAGTTGCTACCTGAGCGAGAAATGGCGAATAATCAATCTGTTAGACGACATCTGGATGCTTTTACCCGAGGTCGAAAAATTGGGAAGTTGGAGGAAGGCCGCAGTGTGACAAGTGTGGCTGCAGAGTTCGGAATAGCTCACAGCATCGTTTCACGACTTTGGAGACAATTTCAAACTACAGGAACAGCTATCCGGGGGTTCAGTAGTGGTCGTCCACGAGGAACCACACCCGCAGATGACCGGTATATTGTCTTACAGGCCAGAAGAAACAGGCGGCAGACAGCGGGAGAAATCGCTAGACACACGACACAGGCGACTGGACGACCGATATCGCGTTTTACCGTGGCCAGAAGACTGCACGGTGGTGGTCTGTTTGCAGGACGCCCTATACGGTGTGTACCTCTAACGCCTGCCCATCGGAGAAGGCGTTCTCTGTGGTGCCGGGAACACTGGAATTGGAGAGACAATAAATGGGGACGAGTACTCTTTACACGAGAGCAGATTCAGTCTGAGTAGCGATTCTCATCGCATACTCATCTGGAGAGAGCGGGGAAGCCGCAATCATCCCTCGAACATCATTGAAAGGGACAGGTATGGAGGTCGCAGTGTTCTTGTTTGGGGAGGCATCATGCTTGGTAGTCGTACAGACCTTCACATCTTCGACGCAGGTTCACTCAACGGGGCCCGTTATTGTAACGAGATTCTTCTTCCATATGTGCGTCTTTTTAGAGGCGCTATGGATCCACAGTTCCTTTTCATGGACGACAATGCACCATGTCATCGCACAGTAGCTGCCGAACAGCTCTTAGAGAGTGAGGATATTGAACGTATGGATTGGCCGGCACGATCTTCGGATCTCAATCCCATCGAGCATGTATGGGATTTTCTAGGCAGACGCTTGGCAGCTCGTACCTTACCACCAGTAACGATTCGGGAGCTTCGATTGACGCTGCAAGACGAATGTGCAGCAATGCCTCAACAACTCATCGACACCCTCATTCTCAGCATGGGCAGACGCTGTGAAACCTGCCTAGCAGTCGGGGGAGATCATATCCCCTACTAAAGACCGGATGTTTCTTGCTGGACACCCATCACAGGGATGTTTCGGCCTTCAGTCGCATTGCGCTCCATGCTACTTTTTCAATAAAGCTTCTTTTTATCCCTCTGATGTCTCTTTTAGTAAGAGTTGCTTACATTACACATGTCCTTACGTATTGGGGATTTTACGGTATTAAATGTGTTGATTTGGAAAGCTTTTGTACAAAGTTATATTGAAAAAACCGTCTCGTCTTTAATTTTTGCACACCAGTGTATAGTGCAGAGAGTAAAATTAGCATAATGGGGAGGACCGGCGACAAAACTAACGTGGTTCATGCTTTGTCTCTCGGCGGCCCTGGTTATACAAAACCAAGGTTTTTCAATTTTAATTGAAAAAAGATAAATAAATAGGATAGCTTCATTGGGGCCGCCGAAACATTCCAATATGTAATTTTTTTGATGAAAAGTATGTCCTGCAAATCGTTGTTAAGTGGAGAAAAATGCATGGGTCGCCGAAATATATTTCAAATAGAAAAAAAAAAAAAACAGTTAATGCAGAGAGAGATTAAAAGTATTGCAATCAATACTCACACTAAAAGTTCTAAATGCTTGAATGTAGAAATCGTAAGCAAATTAAAGCTTGATCAAGAGATGCAAGAGGCGTATTTAAAATAAAATGAAGTGGAATAAAGAACTAAGGTATCGCAAAAAATTACCACATCCGTTCAAAATGTTAAAAGTTCTTTTTCTGGGGCCGCAGACTCAATATTTCAAGGAAACTTCAAGCAAAAAATCGTTTTCGGCAAAGGAAAATTGAAAGTTAGTCTTGATACAATATTTTTATCAATAATTAAAATTTAAAGTGAAGATAGGGATATAGCCAAACTGAGGGAGAAGAGCGGGGAACTCTAAACCCTTCTTTTTACGTCCCCAAAGCCAAAAAAAAAAAAAAAAACCAAAGTCCAAAAGATGTGAGTTTTTAAAACTTAGGTTTTTAAAAAATTCCGGGAGAGGGTTCTGAAACACCACCCCTGCTTAACGTCATTAAAGATGGCCTACTACACATGAGTATTTAGGACTGCAATATTGAAAAACCTTGAGAGTGCTCCCCACGTAACCCCCGATAAAAGCCCTCTCAATTACTCATTCATCATTATTCAAGATGTAATAAATTTCGTTTTTGGACTAATTTAAAAAAAAGTTCCTGAGGTCTCCCGAACCTCTCCTACTCCTAATATTACCGAAGATCCTCAAAAATTTCATTGTTAAGACTAACTCAGAAAATGTTTCGGGGGAGATCTCTTAAACCCCCCACTCCTCTAACAGTTTTGTAAATTGCCCACGATTGCGTTAACTGAATTTCAATTTTGAAAATTTGCCAGGGAAGAACTCCGAATCTCTCCACCCATTAACACTACCAAAAATCTTCTAAAACTGCGTTTTCTAACGATTGAAAATTTTTGAGAGAATGTTCCTCTCTCGCTCTAGCCAACACCACCGATAAACATCTTAAATCCCGCTTTTAGTGCTTTAATTACGAAATATTTCTGTATGCGAGCCCAGTGGCGTAGCTAGACCCGACTTTCGGGGGGGGGGGTTACTTCTTTTATATATATATATATATATATATGTGTGTGTGTGTAATCGCTTGGAATTTTTTCCTTTCTCTTCTCTCTTCTTTTTCTCTTTTTTTTTTTGAGACTAACTTTTCGGGGGGGGGGGTTGTCCCCAAAACCCCCCCTTAGCTACGCCCCTGTGCGAGCCCCTTCAAACCCCCCCCCCCCTTTTCAACTAAGTAAAACGTAACCCTTTTCAACTAAGTTTTCAAACGTAATTTAAGCCAACTAAGGTTGGCTTAAATTACGTTTTCGGAGCTTTAATTTCAAGAAACTGGCGGTGCACCTTTTAACAATAAAAGCCTACAACCGCGTTTTTATGGCTTCAATTTAAAAAAATTTCGGTGGGATGGCCCCCGCATCTCTCTTTCCCTTAATATCACCATAGTTCGTCTAAAACTGCATTTTTCGAACTATAATTTTCAAATTTTTCTCGGGGGAAAACTCCCGGACCTCCCTTTACCTGTCACAATCAGAAGTAATTCACAATTGCATGTTTGGAGTTTGAAATTTTGGGAAAATATCGGGGGATAACGAGTCTCTTCCGCCCTTAACATCACCATAGATTGTCTAAAACTGCGTTTTTCAAATAACGATCTTGAAAAATTCTCGGGGGAGAACCCCCTCTCTCTCCTGAACATAATCAATCATTTCGTACAATTCTGTTTTGGGAACTTAAATTTGAAAAATTATCGGGAGAGGCTTTCCTGGACCTCATCTCTCCTTCCTCCCCAACTTAAAATACAGTCTAAAACTACGTTTTTATATCTTCAATTTTGAAAAAATTCCAGGAGGTAGCCCTCCGACGCCCATTATTTCTGATTGAATATTATCCTTCAATATGACTATCCCTGTTAAACCAGAAGCGGAATCTTCTCTCTCTCTGCATATTGGAACATGCGTTTGAAACAATTAAGGGGCCGCCAAATGCGTACACCCCCTTAGATTTTTAACCTAGCGACGGCCCTGGCTGACAGGCGTATAGTCTTACTGCATTCAAATGTCTGGCTATTGTTTTTCAGGATATTTGCTCGCTAAGAGTAGCAGGAAACTGCTTTGCTACCTCAGTAACTTTGTTGTGCTGGTTCCTTTTCTTTGCTAGCACTAAATACCGAGCTTCTGCTGACATTGTATTGCATACACGACCTCCCTTGTGACATTTGCTACACATTCCATTTGTTTGAAATGATTTTCAAACTCTTAAAAACAACCCTGTGGCTGACGCCCAACTTTTTGGCAACATCTAAATTTTTCTGCCCTTCAATGTTGCCAACCACACGGCCACCCATAAAATCCTCTAGGACCAGCAATTCCCAAAGTGTGTGCCACGGAACCCTTGGGTTTCGCAGAAAGATGAGAAGGGTTCCGCCACAAGTTAAATGAATTTATTATGTCCCACAGTAATTCAGAAAAAGAGAAACTTTCAGGGATTCAAAATGCTGCTTTAAATTGAAGCAGTAGGCGTCATTGTATTATTTTGCCAGCATACAAAAAAATCTGATTTAAGGAAAGTTCTTGATGAAGTTTCAGAAGTAGTTATTTTTTTCAAGTCTCGTTGCCTCCAGTCAACACTATTGAGGAAAATTTATGAAGATCTGAGTAATCATCACAAATCACGACTTTTCCATGCGAAATACGCTTGCTATCCAAAACAAACACTTTTGAAAGATTGTATGAACTTACAGATGAACTGAAAGTTTTTCAGCTGGAGAAAGGACAATATCTTTAGCAGTTTTCAATGTTTTGCATGACGTTAGCTGATATAATCAGCCTATATGTTGCCTATATTTTTTGTAAACGGAACTATACCTCTATTTTCATTTAAGGAGAAATTTACCTCTTTTGTTCTGACAGACGAAATAGCACAGCAAAAGGAAAGCTAATACAAGTTGATTCATAATGAATGGGACAAAAAGGAAACATGATTGTGACAGTTGTCATTAATACATTTAGAAAATTCAAATTTACCTCAAAACTGCATTTATTCAAGTTCCTACAGGTGTTTAATATGTGCCCCTCCGGTAACACTACAAATGTCTACACGGTAATCAAGCTCCTGTCACTCTCGTGACAGCATATCCCCTGTGATGGAGTTCAATACTGCAGTTATCCACTGCTTCAGTTCCTCTATGTCCCTAGGAAGTGGAGACAAAAACACCTTGTCTTTAAAAAACCCCAGAAAAAGAATCACAGGGCTTTAGATCTGGTGATCTCGGCGGCCAATGAAGACATGTCAAATCCTGTGGTTCAGCACGGCCAGTCCAGCAATGGGGTAGGCGTTCATTCAAAAATTCACGTACGTTGTTATTCGTATGTGGAAGAGCACCATCTTGCTGCAGAATGAAATCAGGAACAGCTTTCTCCAGCTGGACCACATTTTGTTTAACAGGGGCTCTAGGGGCGAGTTCGTCATTCGATGATTTTTCCCTGTTGCCAAGTGAAACTTGTGATTGTATTTGCAAAATAAATTTATTTCAGCTGATTAATGCCTGTTACGGCAGTCCCACTGAGCTATTCTTTTTGGCCCATTCATTATGAATCACCCTGTATTTTGTATTCTCTGCATAAGAGGAAACAACGTAGACTGTTTTTTTCTCTTACAGTGGAGTTCTGCAAGATGACCATCTCTATGAAGAAAACGCTGTACAACTACTCCGTGGTATCTACCACCAGACCCCGAAGAGTTCCTATTTTTCCTACTTTTCCCTATTTTTTAGAGCTCTCTCCTTATTTTCCTACTTTTTCCTTTTTTTTCCTACTTTTTCTTTCTTTAGTATAGCACTTCTAATTGTGAATTGATTCTTATTTTTACAATTCCGCACCGATAATTTTCTGCATGTTTCAATTTTTAAAAGCAAAATCCGCTTGAAGCGGCATTTGCGTGTTTAAAAGTTAAATTTTCGTGACTTTTGCCATTGCGGCGTTTAAGATCGAATATTCTTTTTATCGCCCCGACTTCAGTTCTAAAGTTTTAACGAAACAATAAAGAAATAGATACTGGCACATTCTGATGCAATTATATATTACTAACCCGTCAATTAAAAGCTTTAAATAAACGGCCGACTGTTCAAAAAGTGCGGGAAAAGCCGAATTTCCAATTCGCCAATTTTTTGTACAGTTGATTACAAGTGAAATGGAGCTCTATTTAAACAGAAAGGCAATGTGAAACCTTAACGTTAGGAAGCAAAAAATGAAAAGTCTGTACACTGTTTATATTTTATTGATATTAGAACAAAAAGAAAAAAAAGCGACAGATAGCAGAAATTCGCAAAATCAGACCACTTCAAAACTAATCGAGGTAACTAACTTTTTTCATAGATAAATATGATTATTTTTCCTTCTAAATCGTAAACATGATTATAAAATTTATAAAATTTCATTTCCTTTCCTTGCAAAGAGTGTATTTGCAAAAAAAAAAAAAAAACTACGGCAAAACCTAGATGGACAAAACGTTCCCGATTTTTGGAGAAAAATTGGAAATCAATTTAAATGCGAGTTCCGTTTTTATTTCTTCACATTTTTAAAAGGGGGCGGGGAGAAGGGGATAGAGCCACAAGCAAATATGTACTGATTTAAGCATTAATTTTCCCAAGTCAGGAAGGCTAGAAATTGACCCCACTGACCCCCATACATGACGTGCCTGAAACAAAAATTTATGTTAAATGCCAAAAATACACAACATAATACAGTAAAACCTGTAAAGTTGACCACCTTTGTAAGTTGACCACCTGTCTATGTTGACTGCTTTTGTCAGGAACGGAATTAGTCCTATCTCATATAATAAAGAAAAACCTCTGTAACTTGACCACCTCTCTATCTTGACCACCTGTCTATCTTGACCACTAATGTACGCCAAATTTGGTTTGAAGTATTGTAAAAAACCCTTTGTAAGTTAACCACTTGTTTTTTTTTTTTTTTTAACTTTCTTCACAAAATTATTTTATTATATTATTTATTTATTTATTATTATTATTATTATAGCTTTCTAAAAATGTTTTTAATGCTTTGATGAGAGACTAGCATTTTACTAACTAACCAGCAGCATAAAGCTTATGCTGCTCTTTATTCTCCAAACTTGTTTTTCATTTGTTGTTCTATTTGAGATAGATTTTTGTACTCTGTTCAATGAAAATTAGGTGTCAGTAAAAAAGTTCAAAGTCTTTTCTTTTAGTTCCAATATGTTGTGGCAATACAGGAATTGTGCTAAAAAGAGCAGGCCAGGATCTATACATTTTGGGCCCCCCTGCAACAAAATATGTAGGGGCCCTCCTTAGTGGCCAGCAGTGTCTATTTGTAAAGTGAATAAGTTTTAGTGCTATTTTTTTTTTCTATTTTTTCTTCAATTTCTAGGACCGTTAGCCCCTTTAAGGACGTGGGCCCCTTGCTCTGCGGGTACGCAGATCTGGGCCTGCTAATGAGTAAAGTTACATGTTTCTGGTGCAAGGGATTAAGAGATAGGATATTTTAATTTTGCCTTTATGAACTGGGAGAGTCGTGCTTATTGCTCTTTGTGCTATAAATTGTACAAAAAAGGCTTGAAAAAGAAATTTAGTTAAACTTGAGATTAATAAAAAGTATGAAATATTATATTAAAATTAATTGAAAATGGAAAAAACCAGAGAAAATTAGCCGGCACACATGGAATTTCTAAAACTACAGTGTCTAATATAGTTAAAAACAAGGGAAAAAATAACAAAATTATTTGAATAATATTTTTAATTATTGTTTCACTTTCAATAATGTTAAACAATGAAAGTGAGTTGAACAGAAAGAATAAGGGTGAATTACTCAAAAAATGAAAACATGGGGCTAGAAATGACAAAAAAAAAAAAAAAAAAAAAAAATACCGCCCTTTATAAGTTGACCACCTGTCTAAGTTGACCACCAAAGTACTGCACCGCGAGTGGTCAACTTACACAGGTTTCACTGTACAAACCTTTTAGTTTACTTATTTTGTTATTTATTTAGTTAAATTATTTTGTTATTTATTTAGTTAAATTATTTTATTATAAATTTTATGCCCCATATTTTTAAGAACAAATTTATTTTATATAGTTCTGCATTTTCAGTCTTTTTCCTTTTTTTTTCTTTCCAAATTCAAACATCTGCCCCTGTTTATGCAAGAATGCATGTCAGCTGCCGATTACTTTTAACTAAAACTAATTTAATATTTGCTTTGCTTTTTGTATCATAGTTTATGACAACGGGAGCTGAAAGTGTTAGTATTTTCGAATGATAAATAGATGCTCTCGAAGGAATGTTTTCGTTTTTTTTTTTTTTTTTTGACAAAACAAATCTTTAACAAAAATGGCTTTATTGCGCCAAAATATAAGTTTTTATTATTATTAACATTGTTTATTGTTTTTTTTTTTCTTTTTGAGATCGCTATACGGCATTTTATTCTTTCACACTTAAAAATTTTACTACTGTATTGTTGAAAGGTGTTTCTTTCTTTGGACTTTTTTTTTTAAATATATTTTTGTAATTAATATCTTCACCAGTTTATTTTTCATACTGATGATTGTCAGCTTGTTTCTTTCGTTTTGTTTTTGCGACTCTGTCTTTCATTAAATCCCTTTAGTATTTCAAAAGTAGTTAGTTTACTTTTGGGACAGTTTTAAATCAAAAATGCTGTTAGTTTATTTTAAATTAGAAGTAAAATTTACGCTAAATTTGTTTCCTCTTGACGTGTGTGTAATCCTATCTCTTCCTAGTTTTTCCTACTTTTTTAAGTGATTTTTTTTCCTATTTTTCCTACTTTTTTAATTTTTGATTCCTTATTTCCTACTTTTTTCCCACAAAAAATCACTTCGGGGTCTGTACCACTAGAATTACGGCAGTCTTTGTTTACCTAGAATTACGCCGGGGGTCATTTTGACTCTCGGAAAAGAAATCTGCATAGTTTCCTACATAATGTTATACATTTATAAAAAATAGTCTAAAATAAATTTATTTATAATAACTACAGTTTATTTTAAAGAGTTCAGAGAGTTTTAGGATTCTCCATGAAGTATTTAAAATTTTTTTAAAATGCCCTTAGAATAACCAGCGCTGTTTCAGTTGCATTTCAGGAACTAGCTGCTACAGTTCTAGTTCTGATGAGGCACAAGAGAACATCAGTCACAAAACACTCTATGCACGTCCCTTCCTTGAGCAATCTATCGATGCCGAAGTCAACTCAAAACTAATCCACAAAAGTTTCAGTTGAGGTTCTCTCGTACTTCAGTTTTCGTTTGAAATCTAACGTTACTTTTCGAGAAAAAAAGCAATCTTTTTCTGACACCCCTTGGAAATTAATGATGGACAAACTTTATCAACTCCTCTCTTCATGTGGTGCATATGGGCACCAATTTTTATGTTAATCCTTGTATTACTGGTTCAAATACAGCAGTCAGACTAATAGCGGGGGGAATGGGTCACCCTCTGAAGAGATTGGTGCCAAAAACTAATCGTTAACATTTCTCATGGGGGTGCACATGTTTACAAGTTTTGTTCAAGACGTTTTGAATTAGAACATCCGCAATAAATCGGTCAAATGTAGGAAAACTTAATTAAGTTGATGTTCTAACACCAGTCGGATATCCGAGCTCGAGTAGCGCCTGCCATTCGATATAAGGCAGTGAAGAACCCAAGTAACATAAATCACGTTACATCACGTTGCTCTGAAGCGTTGACATCACGTTACTGGTAACGTTGATAGAGCGAAAATATGTCTCGTTGCAAAACGCAAAAGCAACGGTTTTAGTAACGTTACATCAACGGTTTCAGTAACGTTACATCAACCTTTATTTATCACGTTACATCACGTTGCTTTTAAACGTTGTATTAAGATTTTTTTTTTTATTTCAAAGCTTGAATAAAGTTCTTTTTTTCTTGGTAAGAATGGAGGTGGGTTCATTGAACCTTAATTTTTGATACAGTAAGTATTCTACATTTTTTGTTAATGCAATTATTGTTAATATACTTTTATAAAATCTTTACATGTTTTTTCTTTTTTTTTTCTTTTTTTTTTTTAAATTTATAAAATGTCTCATGCCGTTTAAAGGCGTTCGAGTATTCTTACACTGTGCTTCATTTACAATATTTTGTAAGAGCATTCCTGACATTTAAAAATAAACAGAGCATAACATAGCATAGCCAAATTTACATCAAGTGGAGTTCTATTAATAGTCAAAATTAACGATATTACTACAAATTAAATAAAAAAATTCTTCCATAAATAAGTCCTTGAAAAAATAATTATTATTATTACTAAAGAACTCCAGAAATATTTTTCGAAAGGCATGAAAGTTTTGAAAACATCCTCTTACATCAGTGCTTTAACAAAAAATTGCAATATTATATACTAAAGATAATTTCAGTTACATGACAAAAAATTTTTTCAAAAAATTGCTACAATTATTTCGTCAAAATCATTCTGCAAAAAGCCGATTAAATGAGTAAAAAATGGTATTATTTATCGCTTTTATAGCTTATTAATGGAACATGTCCCCAAGCTTCAGCATCTTTTTAAGAAATCAATGAATAAATACTTAAATAAAAACATCTAACATTATTCTTTCAAACAATATTTAAATAAAAGTACGGTGAGAAAAATACTCAAACTCCGACCAACGGCGGTTCATTAACTTCATAAAAATATGTAATAACACTTTTTTTAAATTAAATAATTATATCAGCAATAATACACTAACAATAATACAAAGTACTTACCGCTGAAAGTGATGAGAGATCGCGATTGCGAAGCTGCAAAACAATGGCGGCATAGCAAGCCAGAAGTTGTTTACTGAAAATGGCCACTAGGATTCGGAGGTTGCCGAAGACGAGGCAAAGTGCAACGAAAAGTAACGATAAGTAACGTTTCTTTTGCAACTGTTTGTCAACGTTACAAATTTAAGAAATTTGCAACGTGATGTAACGTTTCAAAATTACGCTTTTTGGAACGAATCGATAAAGCAAGGTGATATCACGTTGCGTGGGAAACGGTAACGATGTTTCAACTAATTGCAACGTGATGTAACGATGACGTAACGTTTCAGTGTTACTTGGGAAGGGCTTCCATTTTATCGAGTACCATTAAGGTGGAAGTCCGAATAATCTCAGACGGCACACGATAGATGGAAGCACTATCTATCAATATTTCGAAATTTAGATCCTCACTAGAAGCTTAACAACTCCTGGCTCATCACCACTAGAGGTATTGATTCACGTGGAGGACTTTGACTACGATATATTTAACGTGCCCCATTCATCATCAGTGAACCGGAACAGATTGATAGATAGTAGTTTCCAAAAATGGTCAAATAGTGTGTTCTGTGTAGAAGAAAGCGTTCGATTGATTTTTCATCGTTATCATTTGACTCCTAAATTGTTAAAAATTTTCTTTAAGTCATAAACAATGATAAAAAAAGTTTGGAAACCGCTGATCTAAGGGATGTCGGGAAGACATATCGAAAAATGCAAGTTCGTCAATTGATTCTTTCACGTCAAACTTAGCTTTTGAACAACAATGGTCATCACGCGCCCAATCATTTATATCGCTTATCAGCGATATCACGTGACCAGCAACGTCGTGAGTCTAAAATTTGCATACTCACATGTCTTACTGTGTCCCGAACTTATGCTAATTTCCATATTTCCTTGCCTTCCATTTTGTGGTTGCTAACCATCCGTCCTTAGCAATTGTCCACCAGTGTATTACCCCACAATGGATCACTAAGGCCAAACATTGGTAAGCGTCAAGATAATAAGTCCGACTCACCAGCCAAACTCATTGAGCTTAACACTAAAAGAGGAGAGCGAACTAATCGGTCCGTTTTTTGCCCAAGCGAGTATGGCAAAAGAATTGCACTTTTAACATTTAAACTCAAGTTTTATTATGTAAAGCCTTTTGCCGTGCATTTTTCAAATCCTTAATATGTTCAAATCGTTGTGGCAAAAGAAGCGGTCTTTTGCCATTAAACAAGATGTTTTATAATGCAATTGGTTTTGCCAAACTCGCTCGAAATTCAGACCGTGAGCCTCAGTGTAGAAGAATGGGAAGTTCTCTCTCCTCTTAGTGTTATAGCTCAATGGCCAAACTATGCTTTATTGTGTGAAATGTGGTTACAGTTAGAGAGCTCAAAAATCATTAAAATTGATTTAGCTACTTCTTTTGCTTCAAAGTGCGACTTGTGTGGGATGTTGCAAGCTACAGATTTATTTTCAATATTTTATACTTAATCGTCCTTCATCACGCCTAAATTTTACATTTTGCACCAAAGTTATGCGCTTACGTTCTTTTAGAACCCCTATAACTGGAGAGGCCGACACATCCGCCATCAGCTCCTCCACTATAGAAGCCTTACGACATTCCTTATCACATGTAAACTTTCCATTTTGTTATGCGCTAAGGGGAAAATCAACTTTTTCTTTCTGTATGTAAGAAATGCTTTTATTACTTTTTTTCCGATATCTATGTAAGGAATAATTAATGCGAGAGCACATTACAAATAATGACTTCTTATACTTTTTCTCAAAGTACAGAAACTTACGATGTTGGTAAATTTTGAGGCTATACTGGTCAAATTCAAAGCATGTGTGAAACTTTAAAATATAGTTCATTATTAAAATGATCACATGCGATGTGTAATCTACACAAAAAGCCTAGTTTTAAGTGATATTACATCAAATTTTTATTTTTGATGAAATTATTGTAACTTTTCTCAGTTTTTATGCAATAATGATCAACGATCAACTTAAAAGCGTGGGCGCGAACCCTCAAGATATTTTTTCTGTCGAAATCCTTTTGCATCTTTACAAGAGGCAACGTTTCCGAACTATTACTTAACGTTTATCAGATTTTTATTTTTTTCACTCCACCCAACTATACAACCTTATAGGAAGAGCCCGCTATGTACTTGGTTATGCGAACTATTTCTTAAAAATTGTCGAAGCTTTGCGCGCTGGTTCTTAAAATTTATAAAGTTCCACAAACCGGTATTTTAAGGCAAGGCTTCCCAAACTGTGATCCGCAGACCCCTAGAGGATCCACTGACCCTTAGTAGGGGATTTGCCTTAAACTTTGGGGGAGTTGGGAGTTAAAAAAAAGTTAAACAATATTTAAATAATGCTTTTGCATTTAAAAACTAGAATTTTCATCGTAGAAGCATGGAATTTTCTTTTGAGCTCTACTTCCTGACATCTCGAGATACAATGCTTCAAGATCTTGCGTAGGTGATTGAACCATTTTCTGCTTTAACAAAACCATGCAAAATGTCGTCGTGTGAATATGAATGTTTGGTAGACATAATTTCAGACTGTACATTGAAATTACCTTCCAGAATACTTTCTCCTATTTTGACTTTGTCAACCAAAAAAAAAAAAAAAAAAAAAAAATACCAATCGTGTGTTGCTCGTTGGAAAAGTAATATGTGTTCTTCCATTTGCTGCAACGCAACTTTGTGAATAATAATTTTCAACCTGTGCAACCACCAAAACTAAATATCGAAGCTATCTACATTCTGAACATATTAGACTTCAGATATCAAAATTTAAACCCAATATATTAAAATTGTGCTAGATAAAACAATCTCAGTCATTGACCCTATTAAATCCCACGCACCTGCTAAAATCCTTCTCACGCTTTCTGTGGCCAAAATTATTTCTAAAAAACCTTTTATCACTTTTCTGGCGATCTTTTTGATTTCTATAACATCCCTTCAACCATCTATATTGATTTGGTTTTATTTTTAACTTGCTTGGCGATTTCCAAGTCGCTGATTTTACATTCATTATCCAGAGATTTTTAATAAGGATTATTACTGTGTAATTTTTTTCCCCGTTTAAAAAAAGTGTTGCGGGTTTTTTTCCTGTTCTCATCGGTGCTGTGGAATAATTTTGAAGCTACCTTATATTTAGGCGAGTCTTTTTTTTTTTTAATTAAGTTCTCCGGTACTCCGGCTAAGCTACCGATATAATTGTTGTTACCTTTTTCGTTATACAACATGGTCTATTGGTAATACAGTCGAACCTCCATTTATCGAACTTCCACATATCGAAATTTTCTATATATCGAAATTCCAGCAAATTTCTAAGTTCATTACATAGAAAAATTCTTTCTATATATCGAAAAAATTTCTATGCATCGAACTTTTTTTTTCAAAACATTCGTACATTTTTTTTCCACTTTAAACTGTTTATCTCATGAAAAATGAAGGTTAGGGAGAAAATTATGTTCACTAAAGGTTGTTACGAAACTCATAAGGAATCTTGGGTTGAGGGGTGTGTAGATAGGTCGTTGTTTCGCTCTGGAGTTCTTAAATTCCCTCAATTTTATTTCAAATCTTAGTTGTAACCAGTAACTTTGTAAAATCAGTTTCAAGTTATCCCTTCTGTCTATTGATTATCATTCCTAGTCTTTTTTGCTGCAGAAAAAATCATTCAAGTTAAGTAGATTGATTTTTTACTTTTCTCTCGATCACATTGTCAAAACGAGATCCCCTAACGTTGCGAATCAAGTTGAATTGCCGAGGAATGAAGATGTATGAAGGCGTAAAAATGTAATTTCTGTTATTTTTTTAATTATTAACTTTCATTTAATCCGATGCTCGTATAGATTAGAAATTAGGTTTCATACACAAAAATTAGCTTTAATTTTATTGTGTTAGGAGGTTTTTAGGATAAAATAAAATTGTTTCTATCTATCGAAATTTCTATACATCGAATTTTTTTCCGGCAATTTGCTACTTCGATATATGGAGGTCCGACTGTAATATATTTATATATACAGTGCTGTAGCTGCAAAATTTAATAACTTAATTTCGATGACTCCATATAATAATAATAACAATCGAAGACTCCACTTTGGCATTTTTTTTTTTTTTTTTCCGCCGACAAAAGTTTTTTACCTGGGCTCAATCAAGACTGTTTAGTTGAGAGGGTTTACTATCCGAAAAACAACATACCCCTAATTCTACGGCCTTAACTTTTCGATATGAGAAACTATTACTTACTTAGAATACTTAATATAACCTCACGACAACAGCTGTTTTTTTCACATTCGAGACTAAAACAGGAATAACCTCGCATATTTTTGAAATGACGCAGACTGGTAGTGTTGCCACTTCTAAACACAATAATAATGATACCAGAAGCAACGCAAGAGTTTAAAAAAAAATGTGGTTCCTGGTCATTTCTTCAAAAAGTGAGCCTAAACTAAAATTTACGAGAATTTGAGTAGTGTCCCTAATAGTTTAGCCACCCACTCTATATTTCAATGATTAATAATTTATTAGTGCAAGTCCGTTAACTATGCGACTAATTTTTTAATGACAATTGGCATAAGAAAAACTGGAAATTAAAGCACTTTTTTTTAAAACCAAATTTGACCATTATCTGAAAATTACCCGTATATGAAATAGTTAAATTTATTTTTTGTTTAATGTTATTTTAAAACTTGTGAGCTTCATAAGTGCAATTTTTTTTTTTGGATTATTTACTGATTTTTTTTCTCAATTGAATTTTGTATGTATGTAGCATTTTCTATCTTTCTTGGCCTTTTTATCGAGACAGCTGTCATGACGCATCTTAAACATAAATGTATTTCATATGATTCAAAAACGAGTAGTTAGATATTCATTATTTTTATTAGTTATTCTTTATTGTTTTTCATTGCTATTTGAATGATTCTAAAAGCAGTAAGCAGTTTTGCTTTTTGATTTATTCCAACTTTGTAAGAAATTCGGCAATAGAATCCAGCTCAGAGCAGTCTGGTAAGCTGGAGCCTTGAACTCGAATGCACCACTCCGCGCATCTTTGACCTTCAAAGAATGGTCCAAATGTACGCTTGCATTGGGCACAGTTCTGGATGCAAACAGCAACATGGCGACCAGAAAGACTTTCTGAGATGGATGACAGCAGAATAGCTATTACTAGAAGAGAAAACTAAAATACAAAGTGAGAAAAAAGTTGTAATAGGCAGCAATATTTTTAATTATTATAATTTTTATGTAAATTATATTAATTATAATTCTTAATTAAATCAGTAGTTACTATTTCAGAAATGTTTTTTCAGGTAGACAAGACTTGCCAAGACCGAGTCTTGTAAATTTGCTGCAGCTAGAATATTGCTCACCCAGGAATGATGTTTATAACATTATGATAAACGAGCTGATGTGTGCATCACATGACTTCCTTTTACTCAAATTTAATATAATTTCCCCATTATTGGCAATTTTAATGTGATTCAATTGTTCACTCTCTAAATATCACCAACAGTGACCAAATTGTAATCAAATTTTAAACAAATCACCAAATTTGTCGCCAAGTTTGTGACAAAACTTGGCGACCAAAAGACTGGTGATATATCGCCAAGTGTCCGACAAATTATAACACAACTTGAGTTTACATCGAAATTAACAATGATTTCCCCCCAAAAGGGGCAAAAGACCCCCTTAGGAACGTCCGAATGCAACCAAAAGGGAAAGTGCACCACTAGGCCCCACTAGGAGTCTACGTACCAAATTTCAACTTTTTAGGACATACCGTTTTTGAGTTATGCGAGATACATACACACATACATACGTACATACGGACGTCACGAGAAAATTCGTTGTAATTAACTCGGGGGTTGTCAAAATGGATATTTCGGGTGTCAGTAGGTTCCTAGGCATATATCCACGTGTGGTCGGGTCGAAAAAAAAACTCAACATTCATTCGGGGGTGAGAAAAATGGAAATTAAGGCTGATTTTTAACCGACTTCAAAAAAGGAGGTTATGATTTCGTATTGCGGCTTTTTATTAGGACTCGACCGATGGTTCAACAATTTAGCCATCGGCATCGGCATCGGCGGCCGATGCTAAATTGCAAGAAACATCGGACCATCGGCCTTAAAAACTTCGAAAAGCCGATGGAATTGGCCGATGTTTTTGAAAAAAAAAAGACCTTTGATGTTTTACCTTTTAATACAAAGTAAAGGTTGTTTTCATATAAAATTGTTTACTAAATTTCAGTATGAATTTTTATTTGAGTCACCCCTGAAAGAGTTTTTAATACTGCATTCAGTTACCAAACAAGTTAATTATTGCGTTGTTTCTTGCTGCTGGATGTACGTAGTATCTCTCATAAGTCATAACTCCAAAATGGTAAACTGTATAAGGATAAGTTTTCGCGTGTGGGGTGTGCGTACGTTCCAGTTGTGCACTTCCCTTTTTGTTTTCGATCGGGTGTTCTGAAAAGCCTCTTTACTCATTTTTTGTGGCTATTAATTACTTATTTCAATGCAAAACTAAGATAGCGTCTCAGACTGACGGTAATTTGGTGATATATTGCCGAATTGGAGACTATGGAAACAAATATGAGATGGCAAAACCCCGCTATTCATTTTAAAACACTCTGTATTTTAAATCCGCCACTGCAAGTCAATACGAACTCGGGTGCAAGTTTCGGAAGGGTTTTTTTGCTCAATGTTTATGATTATTTTGAACTCTATTTTTTACGACTATTTTGAATTTCCGAGAACACTTGTGTGCCCCTCCTCCCACTCCCTCAATTTCTGAAATTAAACTCTAGTTATACTCCTGAGTTGTTTAAAACTAACACCATTCATAAAATTAGAGATTTTTTTTTTCAAACTTTATCTATTGTTTAGAAAGAATTTAGAGCATTAATTTAAGAAATTGATTAAAGAAAGACGTTTTGAATGGTGACACAATTCGGAAATCGAAGGGACTTTTGAATTTTTTCTTCGGAAGTGCTGAAATAGATTCAGAAACTCTTCCGAGGTGTTGGTTTTAGCGGTTCTGTACTACAAATATTAGGCCGAGGTTGGGGCCGAAGTGTGAGTTACTGCAAAATCAGAGGGTGACCCCCCCCCCTCCATTTCGTAATGCGCCATCTTTTTTGTATCATTAATAGCGATCGATTTTTTTTTCTGTTGTAAGTAACTATTTTTATGTATTTATTTAAAATCAATGAATAAGTTATTTTCGTTTTTTATAGAAAAGTTTCAAGGATTTTCTATTATGCAATTTTTTAAATTTCAGAAAATTACTGTTAAATTGAACAATTTAATTTGAACATGTTTGTAAAGCTTCATAAAAGATTAAACAATCTAACTGTTCAATATTATGTATGCAAATATCAGATCAAGTAGTCATATGTATTCAGTTATTAACTTTGTGTAAATATTGATTTTGTTTATAGCTACGTTTTAAGAACCTCGCTCTTTTCATGGCAATTTTTTTTCCAGCAAAATTTATGTCACTGTTTTAGTTTTTTGAAAAATGCAAAATTTTCTATTCATAAATTTTAAATAAGAAAAAAATATTTCTTTTATGATTTAGTATTGTAATTTATCTGTTATCTTTTTTTTTAATTTGATGACTAAAAAATGTCTACGTGCAATCTTTCCAATTTAATTGCGTAATTTGTTGACGGTTTCAGTTTTATTCTTAATTTTTTTTTAATGATTTAACAACATAATTTAATGTTTTATAACTATGTTTAGTGAACTTAAATCCATACATCATTACAATATTACTGAAATCTTAGTTATATGTTCAATTAAAAAAAAAATCAATTGTTTATTAAACAGTCTTTTTGTTTTTCTTCCTTTTTTCTTTCTTTCTTTCTTTCTTTTTTTTTTTTTTTTTGGCTGTTGTTCTTTATCTTTCATTGTACAGCAGTCAAAAAAGGAGAAGCATAACTACACCCTATATAGATTGTACGTAGTACGATCCAAAAGTTCGGGACAAGCTGTATAAAACCTTACCCAGAATAGTTCACATTACAGAAGCACATCCACCTTCAAAAGTTTACCTTGAGGGACTACGTACTTCTGCCAGTGTTCATATAACTTTTGGAAACACTTCTGAAAGCCATTTTTCGCTACCTTCTATGATGCAGCTTTATCTTCTCCTGACGGAGGAAAGCATCGTCCATGCAAATGTTTTTTTGCTGGGAACAGGTAAAAGTCACACGGAGCTAAGTCCGACGAAACGTTATGTTATTTGTTTGTCATATCAGAGTATTGACCAATCGAACCGTGCATCCTCAACATGAAAGTCGCCTTCTTCCCTACGATGAAGTTAAAGCAGCAACGCAAGAGGCCTTACAGGAGTTTGCAGAAATGTCTTCCAGGAGTGCTTCTAAAAGCTATACGAACATTGGCAGAAGTGCATAGTCGTTCAAGGTGACTATTTTGTAGATAGATTTGCTTCGGTAATGTGAACTATTCAGGGTAAGGTTTTACCCACCAAAAACATTCTGTAAAAAACTAGCCAAGTCTCGATGGAGCTGTTTGTTTATCTCTAAAAAGTAATGAAATCTAAACAAAGTCATGACAAGTCAAAGGTTCCTTACTGCGATTTCTTTATTGTTATAGTTAATGTTGTGTGACTTGGCCGTTAAACATTCTTTATACGTTAGTGGGTACAAGTCAATTTTGTTTACACGTTTTCCAAGTGGCAATTTTCCATCGTCAATGGGTAGCGGTTCTGGCGACAGATTGGTGCAATCGTGTCATGGAGCACCTGTTTTTGTACCCTTGTGTATACTCTTTAACGGCTAAGTCACACAACATTAACTATAACAATAAAGAAATCGCAGTAAGGAACCTTCGACTTGTCATGACTTTGTTTAGATTTCATTACTTTTTAGAGATAAACAAACAGCTCCATCGAGACTTGGCTAGTTTTTTACAGAATGTTTTTGGTGGGATTTCACTTCTTTTTGTAGAAACATTTAATTTGTGTGATGTTCGAGTAGACTAAAGTTAGGCTAGATTAAATTAGAAGATGTGTCCCACTACGCTGGACTTTCGCAATGACAGTCGATTTTTTGATGTACCAAGAGTAGAAGGGGGCATTACCATATCTAATACAGCTGAGACCAGCTGAGGGTTCTTCATTAGATACTTCAGACTTTCGATTTTTGACATCAAATGAAGCGGCCCACCAAGTTGAATATTTTTTGTAAAGGCGGTTAGCCTAGTTTTTATAGTTTTCCCTTTATGTAGTCATCAAACCCTAACTCTGTACCAAATTTCACCTCTCTGAGTTTATGGGAAGTACTAGTTCTATTTTGACGATCATGAGTGAGTGAGTGTCATAAATGCGAAACTTTGCTTTCGCTTAACTTCGGAACTAAATGACCTACAGACTTGAAATTTCGGATTTCCAGTGTGTGATTATAGCTTACTGGATGACGAAAATTTCTGCGTTCTGGTCTCATCAGAAGGTTCTCAAATAGGGGCCTGAAAATGCGACGAAATGGTTCCAGTAAAGATGGTACGGCAGTGTTTGCTTCGCGCTCGACTTGGCTGGGGCACTGCCGCGTGCCCCTCGATACAACTTGTCCTGTAACCTTTAGATCATACTACGTACGTATGAGTTTTCAACTTACTATTTCATAACGTTTTTGAGTGACGTAAGTTTACGCGCATGAAGACATCACAAGAGAATTTGCGATAATTAACTGAGGAAGCGTTCAAAATGGATATTTCGGTCATCTACATGTTCTTAGGTACATATGCATGTACAGATGTGCCGAAAAAACTTGTGAAGTTTAAATTGGGTGATCGTAAAATAAAAATTTAGGTGAAAATCTGATTTTTTTTTTATTTTTTGTGATTGCAATTCCTTATTCGTAGAAAGGAAGTAAAGTGAAATGAATCAATCATCCTTTAAATCTCTGACAGTTTTATCAATTTATTTCTGTTTGATTTTTTTTTTTTGCCATCGGCCAACGGCATCGGCCATCGGCCATCGGCAATCGGCCATTTGCAGGAAAACAATCGGCCATCGGCCATCGGCCATCTTTGAACAATCGGCCAACAATCGGCATCGGCCCATCGGCCAAAAAATGCCATCGGTCGAGCCCTACTTTTTATGTGTGTTTTCGAATTATTCCAACACTACTGGACCGATTTGAAATTTTTTTTTTTTTTGTTTGGAAGGGTATACTTCCCAGATGGTCCCATTGTAATTTGGTCTGGATCTGATAAGGGGTCTCGGAGAAATCCAAGAAATTTTAAATTTCATACGTCATGATCACGTGGTGTTGCTGTGATCGGTATATTTTCACACCTTAGCTTTTGGCTTTCTCTTGAACAATATTTAATTCTCGCGGCACATGGATGATTAATTTTCTCAACGCTGCGCCACAAGGTAATTTTTTATTATAGGTATTACTACTGTATATATTACTGCGTAGCAAAGCAGTAAATTAAATATATTTTGCTACTTTAATAGTTGAATCAATTACCTTAATATTTTATTTACTAATAAATAACTTTATTTAGACACTAAAATATAAAGCTCTTTATTTAATATTCCAATTTTTAAATATATTTAGTGTTCAATTGAGTCGGAATTGAATGCAGAACATCCCTCCCCCACGATTTAATTTATATTCTTTAATAATATACATTATAACTGTGAATGATTTCTGAAGTTTGACCAATATTCTGGATTTACTATTTCACAATGCCGCCAGTTCAATTTGAAATTAGGGTTGAGAATTTTCTTCGGTGTTGAAGGAACATTTTTTTTTCTTGCTCTGATTTAGGGGTTCCCCTATAGCCCCTTGAAACTGCTATTACTAGTATTTTCTTAACAATTTGTTTCATTTACGTTTCTAAATTGTACTTTTGTTTTTGGTTTGTATTAAGAGTGACGACTACGCTCATTGCTGAATAAGCGATTCAGCCAGCAACAAGCTTTTTAAAGACTCATTACACTAGACAAAAAAAAAAAAAAACTTTTCTCTTAAGTTCCCAGAGCTATACAACTGTTTTTAACCATATTTTGGGAGTCGCTGAATTGAAATATAAAATTATTTTTCTCTGTCAGCTGTACTTTTTTTAATCAGTACTACTATTATACCCAAAATGCACAGCTTAAACTCCATTCTGTTTAATTTTAAAGCTAGTTATAGGCTTCCGAAACTAGGATTGCTTCCTGCCTAATAGCCCCTATTGTCAATCTACAGTCCATTTTACGTTCAGGAAAGTTCACTAGACGGAGTAAACGTCTTAGTCGTTATAATACAATGTCTTCAAGTACTGCAAAAAGCTTAAAGTTAGTATTAAAAAAAAAAAAAAAAAGAATTTTTTTGTTCGATTATTTCTTGTAGTCATTGCATAACGCGTACATATCAGGAGGTGCCATGCAAAAGCAAACAGGTCCACTTAAAAAAAAAAAAAAAAAAAAATCGGGAAAACACGAAAAAACTATTATTTATTTAATGTTGGACTTTACAATAACAAAAAGTAGTTAATTTGGTTCTGTTTGTACCTAGTATTAATATTTTACATCATGTTTTGATAGAAATATGCTAATTATTTAACGGTAAATATTTGATGTGTTCTCTTTTGCTTGAACAAGGTGGATATGTGTTTTTTGCATGAACTAGCTTAGGATATGTTCTCTTTTGCCTGGACAATTTGTTTCTCAATTTATTTAGTAACCCCCCTCCCCCCAAAAAACATTTGTGGCAGATTGCGGGAAAAAAACCCAAAAAGGAAACATTTTAAGTCCCCCCGATTCTAGGAAAGCATCAAAAACCATAATTTTACTTCTTCATATTCGAGAAAAAAAAAGCAACACATCTTTCTTCTCAATGATTTTCTTCACGCTACAAATTTTAATAAAATAATTGCTGCGGAAAGTTGAGATGAAGCACTGAATAATAATTTGAATGGAGGAAAGCCTTCGAAAAATAGGGATTTTATGTCGAAATTTAAGCATCCTAATTGATATATAGTTTTTTATTCATATCTCCGCTAATTATTATCAGAGGATTATGTTAAATAGCCAAACATGAAGACGGGAAAATTACGAATTCATCCATACCTGGCTCGATGGTCAGTTTAATGGCGTTCGGGAGAAGTAACTTGAACATTGATAGATAGATACATAGATAAATAGGTAGATAGGTACATACGCCCAGTCTTTAATTATGTAAGATAAAGTGAGAGACAAAAGTAAATAAGACACTCATTAAAATGAAATTACTTTACTTCCATTCGATAATCTGCAGTTGAGCTCAAGCTGAGATATGTTGTTTTAAAGTTTGGCTCTTCAATGTATTTGTTTCTCTTTGTCTTTTTTTTTTTTTTTCAGAATTTTTTCAAAAAATAGTTCCTGATCAAATAAATGATCCTAAAACATTTTGATTATTAAGCAAAATACGAAATAGAGAAAAACTTGGTTATAATAACTCAGTTTTTTTCAAAAGTGACCAAGAAAGTTCTCAGTTATAAAACAAAAAGTTTTTTTTTTCTAACTAAACTTACCTGTATGTGTATTTCTGTCAAGCAGAAAAAGAAGATGTGTGGATTGCATATATTTTTTAATGTTTAACCCTTTATATGTTTCAAGAAACACAAAGCTATTAAGAAACCCTATTTTTATTCATAAAAAAAATCAATTTTTTCATTTTTTTCAATTTTTCCCGAAAAAAAAACCCGGTAAAAATTTCTGGAAATTTTACATCTCTACTCATGGAGCAGTTTGAAACTTGTGAATTTTTCGTTTAAATTTTTTTAAAATTTTAAATTTCTAAAAAAGTACTCATTTTTTTGCACCAAAATATTTTTATTGTTTTAGATGTAATAAATATACAAGCACACAAAGTTTTTGGCATCTAGATCAATTATTGAAAGAAAAAAAAACATTTTTTGTGTCCACTGTAGCCTTAAGACACATGTATGGACATGTTCTTTTATGCATAGAACGTCAATTTTCAAAGCTCTAAAATAATAGGATATGATTTTTTTTAAGCTGAAACCAGCTACACTACCGTATAGAAATGAGGTTGACGAATAAAAATCAATCACATTAACTCAATTTTGTATTTTTCTGGATCTGTTTGCTTTTGCATGACGCATCCTCATATGTTACAAAAGATAGTCGTAGATGCAATATACATGGTGTTCCTGTTTAACCTGCGAGACCTTTTTTCCCCCCAACTGTTAGTCCTAGATGCCAATTTCAAAAATGCTCAAAATCAGAAGCAGAGTTAAGATATTGAAAGTTTGAAACAAAAATAAAAATGAGTCAAAAAATACAAAATTTAACTTTTTATACGGGCCCTAGGTCTCCTAACATATTTTTAGGGAAATTATTTCCATTGAAAATTAATTTAAACACAAAAGGTTTGACATTAGTACGACCAATATTCACCGAGATATGAAACGCAGCGTTTTGTGACTTACACTACTTTACACTCGCCGTCAATAACCCCTTTGGGGGGGGGGGGGAGATATAGCGGTTAGCAAGGGTTTGAAATTATATTTGTGGATAGAGTGTGGTTTTTTAAATTGTTCGAGGTTTTGTAGTGCGTTTTTTCGTATCATGGCATAACATTTGCATTTATTTTTTAATAGCAATGAAAAATTTTAATACTTAATTTTTTTACTTTGACAACCTGTCATTCTGAGAGGATGAGAAGTTCCAATCTCATCTTCCGTATGGTCCCTTAAAACTTCTAACTCGAATATCTCCTTGAGTTTTGGTCGCACAAATGTCTAGTGTTTTGTGTTAGAATATTTTCAATGGAGATTATTTCCCTAAACATAAATTAAGGGACCTTATAAAAAGTTAAATTTTGTATTTTTTGACTCATTTTTATTTTCGCTTCAAACTTTCATTATCTTAACTTTGCATCTTATTTTGAACATTTTTGCAACTGAAGTATGCATCTAGGATTAACGATTGCGAAAATAGAGGTCTTGCAGGTTAAACCGGAACACCCTGTATAAGCATTAAAATTGGAAAATTATTAATTACAAAACATTAAAATATTTTGGAATTTTTAAAAATGAATGTATACTAATAATATAAAACTGAAGAGTTGTTTGTTTGTTTGAACGCGCTAATCTCAGGAACTACTGGTTCGAATTGAAAAGTTTTTTTGTATTGAATAGTCTATTGTGGAAGGCTATAGGTTATTTTTTAAAAAAGTCAGATTGACCGAAATATTTGTAATGGTAAATTAAATGTTTAATTAATTGTTCAGTTCTATGGATTCCTAATAGATGGCGGAGTAAGTTAATTCATCGAGAGGGCTCTGGCCGACAGTGTCGATAGCTGCGAGGAACCATGCCGCGCGGCTCAGACGCTACACTTTTGTGGGACTGTTGTGGTCAGTGAACTGATGCTCGATTCTTTTTTTTTTCGGTATTCAGGTGAGTAATTTGATTTTGTAGCAATTTTCTATTGAGTTTTGTTTTCCTTGTTTTTTCAAAGTTTGTTTTTGTTCTTATAGTTGGAGATAGTTACTTATCTAAGTAAATAATTTGATTTGTCGTATTATTCAGTTGTGATTGTTCTTTATAACGTTTTTATCGTCGTACTGTTTATTTGGCGAAAGATTTTAAATTGAAGAGAAAAAAACCGTGTAACTAATTTCATACATTTTTGGCGACTTTTTCCTGTTGGCGCCAATGATCCAAAACGATGTATGAGGACATACGTCATACATCGCTTTTAGCGATGCTTTTTTAGCACCAACAGGAAAAATTCAGATACATGATCAAAAACACTTCAGAACACAATATACATTAAAACAACATTAAACCGCAGCAAAAAAAAAAAAACATCGCGAATATATACTTGAAAAATACTAGAAACTAGAAAGTTTTTGTACACAAAGAAAAAACACTAGAAGTTATTTAAAATGCTTAAAATAACAAATTACACTAACGGTTCACCAAAATATTTTTTTACCAATAGAAATAAAAAGTTTTTTCCAACATGCATTTCATCGAACAGAAATTTTTCTCATACTCTACTAAAAAAGAGCAAAACGGTTCAAATTGCGATGTTTTAAGCGGAAAACATCCCCAAAACCAATCACGAACATAAAAATATCAGAAAATAAATTATGAGCAGAAATGCTACTAAATTAGCAAAAACTATAAATCTACTATTTTACATTTTTAATACTATTTCAGTCAAAGAAACGCAAATTTATTCAAATTTCGACGTATGAAAAGTAGAAATGTCTCGAAAGAATATCCCAAGCGTAAACAATACAAAAATAACATACATTAATTTGCTATTCAGAAACGTTTTCAAAATACCAAAATATCTATTATATTTTACATAAAATAACACCTTCATATTTTTATAAAATGCTAGAGTCAACTTATCTTCAGTTACTCAGTACCTAAAGGGATGCACGCTTCTGGAAATGAAAACATTCTAAAAATATGCATTGAAATGCTTAAATCAATATCAAAAAAATGAGGAGTTTTCCTGAATAATTTTTGACATTGATAAGAATTAACGTTTAGAATAAAATAACCATACTATTTTTGTAAAATAAATTTACATGCACTAAAACTAAAGTTAAAACAACAAAAAGCCCTCAAGATTTTGTCAAAACATCAAGCATTTCGAAAGTGAGATTTTTTTTTTCTTGAATTCTCTATCAAAAAAAAAAAAAAAAAAGAACTTCCCTTTTCATTGTCTAAATCCACACACTCAGCCTGAAACTACTATTAAATAAAGAACTAATGTCTAGAACGAAAGCACAACAACATATTGCAATCAAACAATGGCGCATTACAGAGACACACCCCTACGTTTGATTTTACTTTTAATTCAAGGTCAAGTTTGAAAAAACTAGCATTTTCTAATATTTAAACACCAAAACATAACTACTGAATTTGAAAAAACACAAAATAAGCCCTCCTATGAGGTACATTGCACGAAAAAAAAAACAAACAAACATAATAACAAGAAGCATTCCAGCTTTCATACGATAAAAAGTTTGAACAGATCTAGATTGCCTTCGGGTTGCCAAACATAGGTTAGTTTCGCCAGGGATGCCATGTTAAAAAAAAATACCGCCTCACTGGCAAAAAACACTGGCAAGGTTGTCAGTGCACATTATGGGTTTAACCAAAAAGACAATGTAAAACTCGCAAAAAATATGAAAATTTGGGTTTAAGTAGCCCCAGTTTACGGTACTAGTTTCCGTCACTTCCGGAACGTCAGTGTTTCAAATGAGAGCATTTTTAGGGTTCACTTAACACCCCCTCTGAATATCTGACGCACTCGAAAAATCTCTCCCTCCCCATTTTCTACCTTTCCGGATGAACACCCCCCACCAGGCAAGTCGGCAGATGAACATATGTACACTGTTAAAACTACAGGTTGCGTTTGGCACCTTTCAGGGGTGAAACGCTTGTTCACCAGCGACACCCAATAGAGAGCCGAAATTGCACCCTTAGCAAGGGTGAAAAACTGGCTCCCTTCACCCAACGTGCACCGTAGGTGAAAGATGGTACCCTAGGTGAGAAAAATGGCACCTTTAATGCTTCCTATAGAGATCCCCCCCCCCCGTGTTGTGTGAGTTTTTGAATACAATTGTGTTTTATTTATTTTGATTTATATATACGAAGGCATTTGATCACATTTCAACTTTCGAACATAGTTTAGAATTGTTCATGACTTTAATTTGTCTGTTCGTGCACTAACTTTCTTACATTCACACTTGGACTGCTCAGTAATTAATATGTTGTTGACAACTTTTACTGCATGATCCGTGCTGAAAATGAACAGGGAAGGTATTTATCAATCATTTGCCGGAACCACCAGAAATATTAGGTTACATTAGATTAGAATCATGGAAAAATAAAAGCGTTTCATTAACGTTTAAAATTTTAATCGAGCGTAACATATCAATACTTATTATAAAATTCGATATTTGATAACCTTGTGCGTACAAGATAAATACTAATGTAAAAGCCCTTCTTTCCAATGTCAAGTTTTCCGTCAGATTAAAAATAAAAACGAGTAGATAACTACATTCTCTACATACAATAATGCCTAAGAAAGATACGTTAACCAAAACACGATGTGAAACTCATGAGTCAAACACTGAGTGAGAGAGATTTCTTTTCACGCGTTTCCCCCCCCCCCCCCCGCCTTTGCTGCTCTGTTCGTTTCCACTACGTAGTTATTTCATTGAGAAGAAATAGACATTGGTATATAGGCTGCTCACGTCGATGCATTTTTATTCCGGAATTAGCTATTCAATTATCAGCTGATTTAAACGTTTTTATTTTTAATATTGTTGTTGTTCAAGATAAGATAGTTTTAGGTAACAGTTTTGAAGGATATAAATAACAAGACATTAAATGCTTAATAAGGTAAACGGAACAATAAGCAGTTGTCAACATTTTTTAAACACTTTAAATATGTTCGAAAGCTCTAAGAGCTACAATATGATCAAATGCCTTTACTTACGCAAGATTTCGAAGATTAATCCACGAAGTTTTCAGTTTTGTACTTCATTCAATGTGAAAGTAAATTTCGTTGCAACTTCCTTCCTTAACCATTCAAACTGAAGTTGTCGTTGAACGATAAGTCAGAGCGCGTGCGCAAGGAGTCGCCCTTCTATTGAATGGTCTTTTAGCACTTTTGTTAACGTCGTTCCCCCACTGAGGAACCAAAAGCACCTCGACGACACTTCCTAGCCTCCGTTGCACCCTGAGGCACCGTTTTTCCACCCTAGAGTGAAATTCTTTACCCCTGTGGCACTTCTGGTTTTAACAGTGTACTTTAGCACCAGAGACACGTTGGACACGTATCAGTCGCTGACACGCTTGAGTATTTCAAATTTCCATGCAACTGTTTTTTTTAACATTTTTGAAAATCTATCGACGTTTTCCCCACCACCGAAACGAGAACATGATATAATATTTTCTTCTTCTTATAACCTAAACCAGGGGTTCTCAAACTGGCTGCCGCGGCACCCTGGGGTGCCGTAGGAAGAGGCAAGGGGTGCCGCGACGTCCCCATGGTATCCATATATATGTTAGGTGGCTGTACCAAATAAAGCCATGTAGACCCATGAAGCCATTTCCCTATTTTTTGAGGTAACGTAATAAAAATTCGCTACATCAGGACTTTATCGCCATCAAAACGCTTGACTGATGATTAAACCATTTCAACAAGCAGTTTTTAATTACCATGCAACAGTGTAGCAATTTATTGTAGAAGAGGGAAGTCAAAACTATCTGATCTTATTTTACGGCAGGTTTTGTTTCTACGTGGTTAACTGTAGTTTACTAGTTCAAAATAAGTTTTTTGTAAAGCCTTCTTATTTCAGCAACGACTTTAACTATTGCATTAATGCAATATGCATTGATGACGAATGGTAAGAAATTTGCTGCACTTCCCTGCAATCTTTCAGTGTGAATCATGTGTGTTTTGCATTAAACGTTATGTAGTTGACGAATTTAAAAAGAAAAATGTCATTGTGTATCGTTATTTTTTCCTGTGATTTGATAACCTAGAAACGTAGATGGCAGCCCAATAAGCAGTAAGTCATTTAATATTTTTTTTACGGGGGGGGGGGGGTGTGTTTAATACATTTTATAGGGAAAAAGCAACAAAGTACGTACAAAAATGCCCCATTTCATTATGTTTCTAAAATTCACCCCTGATCGCCCAAATAACGGGCATGTCAATAAGGCCAAGGTTCACCTTATTGGGACGCCAGTGTCCTTATTAGTACACCGGAGGATGAAGTGGAAGGTGGAGGTTATGGTCTTGAGCTGCACATGTTGCATAAATGTGTAATGGAGTGAAAAAAAAACATAAAAATCACAAATTATCCGTTGTCCGAATGTGACAATTTACTGATCTTTCTTCTTTCCATAGAAGTAAACATGGAATTTTTGGTAATGTTTTGAAGTTATCATATGAGGCAGTGAGAAGCAAAGGGATGTAAGTGAACATTTTCAAGTTTTGAGTAAAATGCTTTTAAAGATAGGGTCCTAGGTAGACTTTCAATGAAAAATGTTTATAAAGCATGCTGCATAACAGCACATACCAAGCCTACTAATACTTTCTCTTACCCCAAGACAGAGGAGAGGTTCACCTACCATTTGCACTGGTTACCTCCAAATTTTTAATTTTGCCACTTATATCCCTTTGCTTCTCACTGCCTCATATGTGGTTGAATATGTTTTTATATTGATAGTAAAGAATCTTTCAATTCTCTTTAGTTTGACTCCCGTTTTAGAGGGTTTTTTTCTAACCTTCAACTCTGCGTAAGGTAATCCTTGCCCTGAGTTGACCTTACAGGAACCCATGTTTCTAATAAGACTAAATCGCCATTCTTTGTTAAAACTGCTGAAAAACGTAACTGAAACTCAAATTTTCACGTAATTTTATTTCTTTTTCTGGTAAATATGCAAAAGCTGGTGCCAATTCAGACATAAATGAACAATATATTTGGTTATGAGCCTTAGGGTGGCCTTATTTTGTGCACTTACCTTATGTAAGAGAGATGTACTAGGGGGCCGCAAGAAAATTCTAATTGATCAAAGAGTGCCGTAAGTCGAAAAAGTTTAAGAACCCCTGACCTAAACTACAAAATCTAATCCACGACGCTCGCATAAATCCCCCGTTAGCATCATGGGCTCCTCTACTAAAAGACACACTTGTTAAAAATCTGCTTGGAAAACTATCGCTTCATTTGTTCAAACACATCCTTAAAGTCACAATAA
Source organism: Uloborus diversus (assembly GCF_026930045.1). Taxonomy (NCBI): domain Eukaryota; kingdom Metazoa; phylum Arthropoda; class Arachnida; order Araneae; family Uloboridae; genus Uloborus; species Uloborus diversus. The sequence goes on along the minus strand of NC_072740.1, from coordinate 24,073,384 downwards.
TAAAGAGAAAAACTCAAGTCTATTATTTAAAATTTTAAGACATACCTTTTTACTAACCATCTTTAAGCTCGTAGCTCTTGAAATATTAGATGTTTCCTGTTCACCCTTACTACAACGCATGCTGCATATTTTCGTTGCAACCATATATATACGCTTTTGCAAATCGTATTTGTGTTGATTTCATTACTGATAAACTTTTAGTAGTAATGTAAGGAATTCCGCTGCTAATGGATAGCCAACTGTGAACATATTGTTAAAGAAATCGCCAATCTCTTTTGAGTCTGATTATCACTACTTTCGAAGCTTTTTGTTGATTATAAGAGTTAGTCCTAAAACATACGAAACCTGTATAATAATAGAAGCTTAAAATGACGTGATAAATCATTCGGTTATTATTATTATTTGCCTGTATTTCCAACGATAACTTACTTATGATAATATTATATCTTAGTTCTAAGATCATTTCAACAGATTTCTTCCTTTTGTTTGCTCCCCAGGGGAAAGTGAATAATGATATTTACTTTGATTACTGGGTGATAATTTTGTGACATAAAGTACATTATTAATGCATTTCCAATTTTAAGAAAATACATGGAATATTTGTTATCAAGGTTGTAGATTAGGTGGGAAAATGGCCGACTCCTGGACTCGAATGCTTCCAAATCCGAATCCCGACTCCGACTCCTTTACAAACATGAATGGGGAAATTTCAGCCGAAATTACCCTACCGAGACTCCGACTCCTGGACTCGAATGCTTCCGAATCCGACACCAGACTCCTACTCTTTTACAAACATGAATAGGGTAATTTCAGCGGAAATCGAGCAGGCAGCTCTGAAGAGTCTCATGACCACACAAATGTTTCTTCTTAAATTGCAATAAGTACAATTAATAGACATATGAAATTTTTCAAGATAACTTTGCAAGGAAAAAATATCCTATTTCAACCTTTTTAAACTCTGCAAAAAATTTGAAATTTTAAGAAAATCAGCCAAACACTAAATTTAAAATGGCTAGCTTCAAAAGTATTTTAACGATTCGATTATTTTCTTCTAGGAATAACTACACTAAGAAACAGCATTTTACTTAGGCATGGTTTTTGAAAATCTAGTTGGCTGTATTGATAAAGATGGTGGGGGGAGGGATGAGGAGGGTGGAAAACGAATTTTTGCCAATTTTTTTCACTTTTTCTCATGAAAAAGGTAGAGCTAAACAGAACTTGAAAAATAAATTCTATTTACGGATGTGTCTCGTCATTCTTAATTTTTAGCCTAAAATGCATACAACCATATAGATTAAGTTTGATTATTTTTTTTAATAATTGAGATTCTTGTTTGCGCTTTTGTATTCAAATCATGTGTTCTTTCTCATGGCATTTATAAACGAGCTAATCGCAATGGTGTGGATGTAAAATAAAGATTGTTATAAATTTTATAATTTAAAATCTAATATACTAATGTTTTAGTTATAATGCAACTATTAGTTAAGAGTTAAAATAGTTTTTGCCCCTTCTATTTATTATTAGTTGATTTTTTCCCCTCCATAGTTATGATGTATTCACCCAGTGCCCTATCTTCGATTTCTTCGAGGTAGGGTAAAGTTTCTATATCAAGTTTTGATTTAAAAAGGAAGACAAAGAAAAACAGAATAAGGCCATAGCCGGCGGGGGGGGGGGGGGGAGGGCATTGAGTCAGAACTTCCCCCACCCGAAATTTTCGAAGTTTCACATGCTATAAAAAATTGTCAAAAATTTCGTTCTTCGGACTTCAACTCTGAAAAATTCAAGTTGTCCCCTCCCCCTTCCCCGCTCCAATATCAACAAAGATCGTCAAAACTTTCCTTTTAGAACTTCAATTCCGGAAAAATTTCCGTTGAAGCGCACCTGAACATTACCGAAGAGTGGCCCCCAAACCTCTCCTCCATCTGAAATTATCGAAGATTTTCTAAAACTTGTGTTTTAAAAGCTAACTTGAAAATCTTTTCAAGGGAATGTCTCTCCAACCCCCTTCTCCCTCTTGCCATCATCATTAAAGGTTGTCTTAAACTCAGTTTTCAGGGCTTGAATTTCGAAACGTTTCCGGAGGAGAGCTACAGAAAACTCCTCTCTCTTACATCATTGAAAGTCAACCAAAATTACGTTTTTGGAGCTTCAATTGGGAAAGATTGCTGGTACGCTTAGCGTTATTACCAAACATGGTCTACAATCATGTTTCTAAGATTTCAATTTCAAAAAATTCTCGGGGATTAGCCCCGAATCTCTCTTTTCCCTAACATTACTAAAGATCGTCTAAAACTGTATTATTGCAACTATAATTTAGAAAAAAATCGGGAGAAAGCCCCCGAACCCATCTCTTTATAGTATAATAGGTGATAATCGACAATTGCTTTTTGATAGATTCAATTTCATAATAAAGTACCAGGGAAACATCCCTGACCGTCCCCCCCTTTACATTACCAAAAATTGTCTATAAAATGCATTTTTAAAACTGCAAATTAAGAAAATTACTGGGGTTGGGCCTCTGAATCTCTTTTCCCATCACCAAAAATCTTCTAAAACTGCGTTTTTAAAGCTACAATTAAAAAAAAAAAGTTGTTGGTGAGCTCCCGAACCGTCCTTTCATTAACATAGTTAGAGATATATTAATTGCGGTTTTAACAATTGGAATTTCGAAAAATATACAGGGAAGCACCCTTAAACCTTTTCTTCCCCTAACATTACCAAAGTTCGTCAAATAAACATTTTTGAAACTACAAATCTTTCAACTTTCAGGGGGAGAAGCCCCGTATTTAAGACACATGAGATTTTAAAAAAAAATGACGCTGTCAATTTCATACTCCTCTTTACTTTTTTGACCTCCGTGGCCTTGCTATGAAAACACCGCTGATCCAAAAGAAGATTTTAACCCTTTCGACAAAGATTAAAGAGAGTCCAAAATTGCGTTTTTAGACACTTAGTTTTGGAAAAGTTTCGGGTCAAAGTCTCCGATCCTCCTTAATATCAATAAAGGTAAGTTGAAATTGCATTTTCAGAATTTTAATTTCGAAAATTTACGGGAGGACAGCTGCCGATTACCCGCAATCAATCAAAAATTTTCATACTTGGAAAAAATAATGAAAATGTTTCAACTTCAAAATTTTTCGCCTTTAAAATTTTGTGGTTAATCCTGTGGTAGGCGACCTAGGCGACCGCCTAGGTCGCCTACCACAGGAGCCGGGCCTGGTTTATTGGTATACATTAATCTCAAATCTGCATCATTTTTATTTTCCTTTCCTACTTGGCATGTTTTTCATTCAAAAACCACTAGATGGCGACACGACTGTACAAACGAGACCCCTTTGCGCGCGGTATGAAAAATTCTTTTCTTTTTAACATGATTCACACCGATTCTTAGGGGCTGTCCACAAATGATGTCACGCTTTGAGGGGATGAGGATTGCGGTTTGTAAAACAGCGGCGTATCGAGAAATCGTTCATGGTGGTGGTGGGGGTGAAAAATTTCGAAATAATAGGCCGAAAATCGCAGTTTTAGCCCATTGATGTGTGTTCACAATTTTATCTTTGTTGGGGATGGGGGGGGGGGGGTAGTATCATGACCCCTCTGTCCCCCTACCATGGCTACGCCACTGCGCGAAAATGTGACCGTTTGGGACAAGCAGGAGGAAGATGGAGACAAGTGTGACATCACGCATTTTTTTTTATAAAATCATATTGATGAAAAATAATGTGGCATGTGAGAGGGGAGGGGGAGGGTGTCTGATGAAGTGTGACACTTTGGGACAAAGGGGGAAGAGGAGGCTCAAAAATGCTGGAGAAAAGAGTGACATCATTTTTGGTGGGCCCCTTTTTTAAAATAATCACCTAAGTCCGAATATGACTACCAGTGGCGTAGAAAAAAATATATATACAGTAAAACCTCCCTAACAAACATCCCTGAAGTGTGGACACCCCTCTTATACGGACATTTTTTATTTCTCCGATTCCAATGCAAATAACATTACTGTCCTGCGGACACCCCTCTATTGTGGACAAAAAAATTGTCCCGTTAGTGTCCGCATTAGGGGAGTTTTACTGTATATATCTATCTATCGATTATTATGGTTTTTAAAATTTGAAAGAGACAAGAGGATCAAGTTAGTTTTAATCCTTTCCTAAGGCCGAAAAAGAAAGACTTTTGCTTTTCGGAGGGGGATACATTCCCAAATTCCCTTCTTACTCTTCTCCACTGATTCCCTTACTTCCCCTCTCATTCCCTTCTCCTCTGATAGAGTCGAACGGGGTATGCGAAAGGTCATGGTAAAGCTGAATCTGGAGGCGCCTGTTTAGTTTCCATAGCACCAGGGCCCGATTAAGATATCAAGGAGCTATAGGTCAAACACTTTTCTTGGGCCTCTTGTAGTCAAATCTTACATCTTTATCTAAAAAAATTTAAGCCATTAGTTAAACAATTTTAGTCATTTGGGGACCCCTAAAGAGGAGAAGCCCTATTTCGTACATAAAACCAGATCTTAACCAGGTAAAAACTTACTTCGTACCTAAAACCAGGATATTATTTTTACTCTTAGTGTTTCATTTTTAGTTGTTTTTTTCGTGGTTTAAAGTGCCCGAAGTATTCACATTTATATTTATTACTTGATCATGTAGTGCTCACAAACATTAATAATTATCAACAAAATATCTTTAAAGTTAAAAGAAGCTGACATGTTTACTAAAAACAATCAAGATGACTACATTGTATACACATTTTTACTCGTTAAATTTGTAATTGTTGAGTAAACAATATTTATGTTGATTTTGGGACACGAAATTTAATTTTCGATATTTGCTAAGTTTCATGAGGAATTTTTATTAGTGGAAACAATTCGTTAGTTTAAAAATGTAAGGATCAGCAGTTCCACATAAACATAAATTTTTCCCAATCAAAAAGTGAAGAAAAAAAAAGTTCAATCACTTCTGGCCATTGCTATTTTACACCATTTACAATGAGGACATGGAACCGCAACTTCTAAATTTTTCGCGATTCAAATGAACTGCTTACTGTGTCATTTACTGTAATTATAATGCACAGTAGTATGATTGATGAGGAAAGTTCTCTTAGAAGGACATAACCGCGGAAATAAAAAAATAGATATTTCTAAGATCGTAAGCGGAAAAAGTTAACAGAATTTCTTATTGGGATGTATCTAAAGTGCTTCTTTAATGTTAAACGCAAAAGGAGTACAATTTTTGCCCTTATTTTCTTTTCTGTATTTTTCAGATATGCTTTTCAGTGAGCTAAAAACATTATAGTCAGCGTCGGAGATATTTTTAACCCTCCTACAAGTGTATTCCAGGCACTGAAAATCGAAAATACGCCTCAAAAACTTATTACTTTATTTTCACGCTTGTATGTTGAATAAAAATTATTTAAAAAAAAATGTAATAGGAGCATTAGGTAGTCCTATACACTTGTGCAGTTACACTCTTATGAGCCCCATGTGAAAAAAAAATTCACACTGTAAAAAAAAAAAAATACTGAAGAAATATAGGAAGATTTGCATTTTGTATAGTCAGAGTCGCATCGCAGATTTTCAGTAAAGAATCTACCCGTATTATGCAACTTACATTCTCAGCATAATTATGATTAAATTGAACTTGGGTATGCTTATAAACGTAGTATTATTGCATTATAAACGCATTATAGTACCGTCGGCCAGCACTCTCTGGATGAGCGAATTCATAGAACTAAATTTACCTAGCTATCTATTAGGAATTCATAGATCTAAATATTAATTAAACATTTAATTTGCAATTACAAATATTTCGGTCAATCTGTTTTGAAAAAAAAAAAAAAAAAGCCTATATCCTTCCTCAATAAATGGACTATTCAACACAAAAAGAATTTTTTCCAATTCGAATCAGTTGTTCATAAGATTAGCGCGTTCAAACAAACATACTCTTCAGCTTCATAATATTAGTATAGATAATAAACCGTTCTTATTTTTCTTTAGTTTTTATAAGACTAGTAACTGATGAAAACATAGTAGCCTATATACATAGTAGCTAGTTATAATGCCTTAATTCACATTTTAAGTTGAGGTTGTGAGTACTATACTTACCTAAATATTCTCTTTTATCTCATCATTTAAGTTTTTCGTCGGACACGCTGGCAAAGAATTAACTTCATATTACTTGCATAATTTCATTTGCACAATAAAATTTCTCTTAAAGAAAAACATCATCCAAATTACATTTAAATTACAAATGTATGAAAGACGTCTGTATAATCAATTAAATTTCATGATATTTTTCATATATTTTTAATTTTCATCGTTTTCTAACTCGAGTATATGAGGAGACACATTCCTACTCTTCTTTTTTTCTCTAATGGGAGATGAAAAAAGAGCATGATATTTTCGAATAAATGACATAACATGGGATTAATTTACTGTATAACAACCAGCAAAACATAAGGCTAGAAACTATATAAATGTGTTTCAACGTATACCTGAAAATTATCACTAGCCACTCGCCACCTGGCGACTAATAGTCTTTCTTTGGCGACTAAACAAAACACTCAACCGACTACTTTCGAAAAACCCTACTGGCCGCTGATGATTATTGCTTCATTATTTTTTTTTAAAACAAGTTATTTCGATTTCGGGTCGTTCCACCGTCACATGCGGGACAAAAAGACGCTTAAATTTCATTAACATTTTTTTCATGTCTCTTAATATTTTAATAAAACAGAGGTAAGCAAAATTTTTAATCTTTTCATTTGATACAAAGATACTCTTGACGCAGTTATATTTTTATTAAACAATTTTGTGTTTTTAAATTTAATTTTTTGGCAGGCGTCACGCAGGGACATCCAAAGTCAACATTTGGTAATTTAATTATGAACTAGTTAATATTTTTGCTCTATTAATATATTAATTTTAAAATAAATTGCAAATTTTGAGAGCAAAGGTTCCAATGTAAAGGAAACATTTGTTGAGAAACAATAGTTGAAACCATTGAAAAAAATGATGTATTGGACCATTCCACGAAAAAGTATTCACCTTTGTCCCGCACGTACCGGTTCATATATTTCATTAAAAAGTAATTATATAAAAAAGTAAAGACGAAATCCTTTGCTTAAGGAATCACATATTCGTTTGTAATTTGTTAAGCAATAAAATTTTCATCATTACCCTTTCAAATTATTATTTTTAATGAAATATATGAGGCATCACGTGCGGGACAAAATTACCGTTTTCCGTGGAATGGCCTTTTCGTCACACTTAATTTTTGATGTAAAAACGATTCCAAGTTCCCACGTGGTATTCCATATCACCGACGGATAGAAAAATCAAATACACTTCATTTCTTTTTTTCTTTCTTTCTTTCTTTCTTTTTTTTTTTTTTTTACAAAAATTGATGGTTGAAGTAATATTAAATCTTAAATTTCCATTATTCCACTTTTTATAAATTATTCATCCAGTAAAACCTGTAAAGTTGACCACCCTTGTAAGTTAACCACCTGTCTAAGCTGACCGCTATTTTCAGGCACAGAATTAGATCTATATCATATAATTCAACCTCTTTATGTTGACCATCTGTTTAAGTTGACAGCAAAAGTAGTGCACCGCAAGTGGTCAACTTACACAGGTTTCACTGTATAATAAAGTTTGCAGTTAGCTCTCAGTTGCCTATGTTTTCTTTAAAACAAAGAGATCTGGATAATGCGGCTACTGATGATAAAAAAAAGTGCGTACTAAACGTGAAGTGGCCACCGGCCACTCGCGACTAATTACAAATTTTAATTTTCAGATCTATTTCAATGTCTTTCTTTTTTCTTATGAGCTTATGCTATTTTCACTGAGAAGCATATTATATGCAGCTCTAGGAATAAAAACCGCATAATTATTCCACTTTTTAGATTTTCGACAACCGTCTAATGAATTACTTCCCTCTTCCCCGTTACTAAACTGGAGCTCGTGACAAACAAGACGGTGTCCAGGTGCGACCTATGAATACATTTTGATTTGCAAAATGACCGAACGAATCCTCCCGCCTTTCAAGTGTAAAATTTCGAAGAAGGATTCAGAGGAGATGTTCCATTTCAGAATGTATTCTTTTCTTTCGTGGCTGCTGAAGTTTGATTAATGCGTGAAGACTTATTGGTAGTTTGTTGGGAATGATTACTCAGTGGTTAGTTTTAGGCATTTTTTTCCCCCATTTGACCTGAATTGTAAAACCTGCTAAAGGGTAAACATTCTATTATTTCAAACCGCTGATATGGGGCTCTGGATTTTTCAGTTGCGATTACTGCCAACCTCAAATTTGGCTTGTGTGGGTTCAGTGTTAATGTATTAATGAAGAAAAAAAAAAAAAAAAAAAAAAAAAAAAAAAAAAAAAAAAAAAGGATTAGGATAAAAATTATAGCTGGTTGTTGAATATCTACACTGTCAAAATTTTTCCGAGAATGTTACCGTAAAAAGGACTGGCATCATCCATGTTGCCAGTACTTTTTACCGTAAAATCCAATTTTACTGTAAAATTTTACGGTAGAAAGTGAGAATGCTACGGCTAGTTACGTTGAATAAAAAGAACGATATGCACGCACTGGGTCCGTACCTGAGCCTCGAAGATTCAAGTCCGCTTAGCTATTCCGTTTACCAGTTGGGACGTGGTAGGTGAGTGGGTATATTTATCACACTATAAGTCACATGGTGTAAAAACTGGCGCTGCAATCGCTTATTTTTTTCCGATACAACTTACGGTAATATTTTTCTGTGCCGCAAACACTCCATTTTGCAGTAATATTTACCTGAAAATTTTCCTGAATTTTTAACAGTGTACATACGGCTACGAGTCAATTACAGTGAAACTTAGTCAATTAAAATCAAAGATGTAAAATAATGAAAACACGATTTCGATCATAATGGCTCATAAAGTCAGCTTAAGATTAGGAACTGCTATAATTGGATACCTTACTTGCCAAATCGATTAACTCTATAAAACAAAAAGTCGAGAAAAGTGATGAAGAAGATAGTGTTATCCATAGGGGTGAATAGGCCCTCGTGTTACATTTTCTGCCATCACATGGTCAGAAATGTACTGAACCAAAATTTTAATATAAAGTCACACGCTAAGCATTGATAAAACACTATTAAAGCAGAAATGAGGATTTTTTTTTAAAAAGTGGAGTTAATCGATTTGGCAATTGCATGAGGCATCCAATTGTGGATAAAAAACCTAATCGATAATGACTGCAGAAGATCGATGATGATTATGATTACGATTACTAAATGAAAATATTGAAATTATAAAACAGAGTTTTTCATTTATTTTTTTATTTTTATTAAAAACTTTATAAGTACGTGACAAAAAACATTTGTTTTTGTCGCTTATAGACCAATTGATGCGCTAACTTCATTTTATGCAATATTTCTCTCATTTATAGTAAAAGATAGCGAATGGTTTCGTAGCAAATGGTAAATTTGTACTTCATCATGATTTATTTCAAGCAGGCATACTCTAAGGCATGCATAATCATTTAACATTGCGTCAAGGTCAAAACTTTTAGTTTTAATAAGTACATGCTATTAATTTACCTTGAAATAATGTAAAGCACATTTCTCAGATTTTTTTTTCTTTCTTTTTCTGATGAATGTTCGGTTTAGTTTAGTCTATGATTGCAATGCATCCATATTCCGGTATACCGAATACCGGTGTTTCGTGCTATTTCACAATATTGAAAAACCGGTACTTTATAAGGTAAAATGCTGGTATTGTCGGTATTTGCTTGAAATGATAATGTTTGTTAGTTAAAGAGTTTCCAATCTAACTTATTAGATGCTTACTATTATTGTAACTACGTATTCTTTTTCTTTAATGAGACCATCAAAATCAGTTCTTTGATGCAAAAACTTTGGTTTCAAGAAAAAAAAAAATACATATAGAAAAAGGAAAAGAAACCAATAAAGGGAAAACGAATGAATAAAAGCATCTGTTATTTTAATTACTATGTGATGTGCAAAATTTTATAAATGGTTATGCAAAAGTTTGACGCACTAATTACTATACCAAATTTTTGCGTAAATAAATAAAGAAACGAAAAGAAAAGGAAAAAAAAAAAAACAGCAATATTTTTATGTGTTACTGTTGACTTTTTCCCCATACGTTTTATTCCTATTGTATTGTAATCATAAATATTATTTCTCAAAAGAGTTTTTTTTTTTTTGAGAATACCATAAATTCTTTAATATTAAATTTTATATGTAAAACATCATTTTAAGATTTGTTTTCACCACTTTCGGCGAAAAATAATCAAAGAGTTGACATTTTGGCTGTTTCGTCATAAAACCTTTTTATTTTGCTTATATTATTACACATTGTTTTAATGTTTTTAGCACATTCCGAAATAAAGACCCAATTGGTTAGAATGTCGTGCTAACAACGTGAAGGTCGTCAGCTCAAATCCTTAGGGCCAAAAGATTTAATTTTAATGATATTTTTTCTTCAGTAGGATTTTGATCCAAATTTCGATAAATGTATAATCTCAACTCATTGCAGAGTTCTGAAATACAGTTCTGTTGTTAAAATCAGGAAACAAAACATTAATTTTTACTTGGTTAATCGCAGTACAACGTTTTAAGATATTTGAACAAAATTAAGCCACTAATTTAAATTATTGATTTTTTAAAAACTTTATTGCGTATTACTTCATTGTATAAAATCTCGAGATGAAGGCCCAAAAGCTCAGTTGCTAAGAGTGTCGTGATAATATCGCAAAGATCATAGGGCATGAACCTTCATGAGCCTTCATGAACCTTCCATGGATCAGAAAAATTACGTTTATGAATGACTAATGTTCCTCAGCTGAACTCTGATATAAACTTTCATGAATATATAAACTCAACTCATTGGGGGCAGGATTCTGAACCACAGTTGTGCTGTTCTATCAAAATCAGGAAAGAAAACTTTTTTTTTAACCTGGTGAATCGCAGTATCATTCATATTATATCGCAAGGGTGTTTTTTTGCGGTCACGCCATAACTTCCATAAAACTTCAATGGTAAGACATCATTTTAAAGATTTCTTTCCGCTATTAGCGTAAAAAGAGGGGGAAGGGGGACAGTTTGGTTGTTACTCGAAAAAAAAATTACACTTAGAAAACCAGATTTCAGAATTCCTGCTGTCGAACGTGAATGCTTCGCACAGTGTCACCTAGTACTAAAATATTTAATTTTTACCTTATTTTTTCTGGTAATGTTTTAAATAATTATTATAGTAGGGGAGTGTGGGGCAAAGTGAAAAGCGGGGCAAAGTGAAATGGTGAAATATTTACTTTACTTTTAGCGCCACCTATCTGGTAATACTTTAACTATATAGTAGCACATGTAGTTTATTCCAGTCCGGAAAAAAATACCACCGGTGATTAAAGCATACGATAAATAGGCAATTTTCAAAAAGTACTCATATTGTAATATTTTGTTGCAAGTCAAAAATCATTTTTGTTATCATAAAATTATAAAGATCTTGTTATATTAACATTTTAAATATTAATTGAGGCCTTCTAATACCCTGTGAAATATTTATTTAGTTACTATTAAGCTTATTTGTAGTTTAAATATTTTCTACAATCAATCAAGTACATGCGGGACAAAGTGGGTGCGGCAAAGTGAAATAGTTTACTTTGTTTACTCGCTCAATCATTTACTAAATCATTTACGTATTCATTTATTAATTCATTTATTTACATTCCTGAGTTTAGTAATTCACTTATTTATTCCATCATTCACTTATTTTCTTATTCATGCATTCTTTTACAGGTTCATTTATTTTTCTTCATATATTAATTAAATAATTTAATTTTCAGTTTATTATTATTATTTTCAGTTATTCATTTCCTTTATTCATTAAACTTTTAATTACTGATTCATTTGATTGAAAATACTTTCTATAATTGAATAGAAAATATTTCATTAGAAAAATATTTCATTTTTCACTTCGCCCGATGGAAATAAAAAGTGAAAATTTTCCACTTGTTTTTTAAGGCGCAAATTTACTGCTAAAAATAAAAAATACTGTTTCAATGCAAGTCTTGCTACAAAACAGAATGTTCTTTCTTTATGTACTATAATTTTCAAAATAAATTTCCATTGTTCATTTTGAAAAAGCTCAGTCATCTTAACGATTTCACTTTGCCCCACATTCCTCCACTACTCTTTTTATAAACATTTAATTATAATATTTGTTCTTTCATTTTATATTTGGTCATAATAAAATTGCTTATAGTCTTATAATGTATGCCTTTTTGTATAAAAATTGTATAATGTAGTAATGAAACGATCACGTTTTTTCTCTTTTTTCTGAATTTTTTTTATTGATACCATTATCACGTTAAAAAATACCGGATTCCATAATTGTATTTTTGACCGGGATTGCAACTTCTAATTAGGTTCAAATTTATATCCACATGTCCTCAAGAACAGAGCTGAAAACATTGTTGTTTTAGTTTGAAAATTCAGCTATGTGTTCTAAAATGCAATCAACTCCTGATTATCCATGAGTGATTTATCCGCGTGCATACAACATGCCCCACCCCCCTCCCTAATTCCCATTTTTTAGATGGAACTTAATTCCGCAATGAAAGATGGTGTTTTGACCCTTTTTATTGCACAGACTAATTTCTTTTGAACGCGAAAACATTTTTCGTATTTCCTGAAACGAAACAGAAACATTCCGTTCATGTATTCAGTAAATTGCCGCCCATTAGCATGGGCTAAAGCAGAAATACAAGAAATACACCGCCAGCTCAGTCATTTCCAGCCATAGGGGATTTTGAGAAATGTATTGTTAGTGGAGAAAACGTCGATGAAGATAATATCACTGAGTGGACTGTTTCTGGCACTAATGATCTAGGCTTGGAGAGTGTTAACTAATGAACAAATGGTAAACGAAACGGTAGGTAGGAATATAAAAAAAGCGAGGAAAAAGGTGGTAAAGTATGAAGATGAGTCACAACGTAACTAGTTCACTTTAAAGGCCATGTTCCGTATTTAGAGGAAAAAGATCACGCATCATTTCCTAATAAAATAGTTTTTAATAAAAGCTTTAATATCTCTCAAATAAAAAGTCCCTTGCAAAAACACATAAACGTTTGACTGATTTTTTAAAGGAATTAATCTACAAATTTGTAAACAGTGAGTAATTTTATTTTCCTTCAATTAATATGTTTATGGTACCTATTGTGTGTATAGTTGTTAAAATGTATATTTGTGTTGATTTGTTCTCTATTTTCATTATGAACTCGATTATCCGCGATAGCCACGCCAGTCATTTCCACGGATAATCGGGAGTCTACTGTATTAGGTTTGAAGAAATGTTTGAACGTAGGTAAGAAAGAGAGAGAAAGAAAATAAAAAAAGGAATAGTTTTACTTCCTTTTGCAAAAGAGGAAGTGTTGTATTCACGAAAAAATTTTCACTCAAAAATCGGCCTTAATTTACATTTTGCTCACCCCTGAATGCTGTGTTTTTTTTTTTTTCGATCCGACCACACGTGCATATATACACAAGAACGTATAGACGCCCGAAATATCCATTTTGACGATTTCCAAGTTAATTACAACGAGTTTTCTCGTGACATCTGTATGTACGTATGTTTGTGCGTATGTCTGTATGTGTGTATGTATCTCGCATAACTCAAAAACGGTATGTTCTAGAAAGTTGAGATTTGGTACGTAGACTCCTAATGGGGTCTAGTTCTGCACCTCCCCTTTTGGCTGCATTCGGATGTTTCAAAGGGAGTCTTTTACACATTTTTGGGGGAAAATCATTGTTAATTTTAACGCAAACTCAAGCGGTGTTATAATTTGGCAAACACTTGGCAGTATATCGCCAATCTTTTGGTCGCCAAGTTTTGCCAACAACTTGGCGACAACTTTGTCGGTTTTTTAAAATTTGGTTTCAATTTGGGCATATTTAGAGAGTTAACCATTGAATCACATTAAAATTGCCAACGTTGGGAAAATGTATCTATGTAAAACGTTTTCTTTGCTTCGGTTCGCAACAAACTTAGGGTGAAAATATTTAAAGTGTTTTTTGTTTAATTCCGAGGTACTATTATCATTAAATTGGAGTAAAAGGAAGTCATGTGATGCACACATCAGCTCTTTTAAAAATGAATCATATATGTATAACTCAAATTTATGTATTTGTAAAGCTACCTGGAGAACAGGCACCTTCAATGCAGCAATAAATATTATTCACTCAACTAAAAATTGATGAGGCACAGAAAAGTTGAAAAATTAAGAGGTAATTTCTCATCAATGTAATCACGTTTATGAGAAGCAACACACAATAATAAAAACGAAGTTTCTTTAACTTTAAGCAACCATTTCCTGAGCATTTTCTCGAAACACTAACTAAAGTCACCGAGGCGACCCTCCATCCACCCTCCATAAAACTTGTAAAATATATATTACTCCTATTCCGAGCAGGGCCCCTCAAGGGACAGGCCCCCTTGTTATTCGACTTGGCTGACATGGCTTCTAGTGACCTAGATTAAACCTTTTTTTTTATAACATCAGTTCTTTATTCGTCTAGAAGTTTACGTTTTGTTCCTCTAAAAGCTGAAAACTTGTGTCTCAGATCTTTTACCTAAATGTAATGGTTAGTTTGAAATAACCTTTGATTATTATAGTATAAGTCAACAATACCACTCTACCACCAAGCAGGTATTTCTATTTTCCAGTCCTCATCAAATTTAGGGGTGCTTATTTTGTTTCCAACAGCTGGAAGATAATTCGGTGTCTTACACTACTTCTATGACTCTGCTGTGACATTCTTAAATAAATAAAAATAAATAAATGTTTCAGAGTCAAAGTACAAAGAAAAAATTCTGAATTCTGAGTACATCTTCTGTCTTTCAAGTTCGGTTTTGGGTACATAAACAATTTTTGTTGGATCCGTAATCCTGTTTATACAAATCAAACAATATGATCCTACAAATTGACTCATTACAATTTTGATTACGTCAAGTTGTAATGATTTCGCCTACGATTACGATTACAGGTATTTTACTAGTTTAGATTATGATTGCGAGTACAGAAAAATGTAATTGATTACGGTTGATTGCAATTAAGTAATTAGGATTACTTAAAAATTTTTGGGATCACAGGACGAACAGGTTACCTAAAATTAAACACAATTGTTCGTGAAATGTCCCCCCCCCCCATCGGTTCGAACAAGCCCGTAATGCGTGCGCAATCATAATGTCAACTTTAGAAAAAAAATGGATATTTGTTTTTTTACGTAAAATTTCAGCTGTTTGTGACCTGTTTTTTTGAGCGGTAAAATAATAATAATAATAATAAAAATAAAAGAATAAAAAAAATAAAGAAAAGAAATTGACAAATTAATATCTTATAATCAAATGCGGGTAGTACATATTTGAACCGGTTTTATGAAGATTATATTTCAATTATAATACATGAGAATGATAGGCAATGCTGAGTTGGAAACATGACGTAGAAGCTGTACAAAAGCTATTTAAAAGTTACAATTGAAGGCGATTTTACTCATAAACAGAGTGCAAAAAAAAAAAAAAAAAAAAAAAAAAAAAAAAAAAAAAAAAAAAAAAAAAAAAAAACTGTCTGCAAGCAGTATGCAGGGAAAATCGATACTTGTCCTACCAAATTGATTGGTAGTTCTCTTCACAAAATTTATCCTCGAGTTCTTAAATATGACGCGCGTTCTTTTATTATTTTGAAAAATGTCTAAAGCTCTAATATCAAACACGGAAAACTCACATTTGAACTGGGTTATTAAACGATTTCCATTTTCTATTTTAATATATGAGAATGATAGCCATTGCCCAGTTAGAATCATTACATAAATGCTGTACTAAAGCTGTCTAAAAGTTATTCTGACGAAACAATTTCGTCTGCTACACCAAATGTAGGGAAAATCAAATGCGTTTTTCCAATCGAAGTGACTTGTAATTCTTTTTACAATATTTATCCCTCAGTTCTTAAAATATAGCTAATAAATAGTTTTATTTCGATTAATGTCAAAGCATCAAACCAGTGCACAAAAATGGACAAATTAAAAAAAAAAAAGAAGAAGTTGGTAACCTTTGGAATTTAATATTTCAAAGGCGAAGCATTCCAAATTTACGAGTAGACTGCAAACTTTTAGTTCAACGCGAATTGAGTCTTTCAATTTATAAAAAAAATATGTTCAGAATAAACTGTATTTTATTCTTTCCATTTATGTATTTTCTCAATGAACTCTGCAAATTCTCGTTCCAGTTTACGTTGGTTTACCGTTAAATTGAAAATTGGGAAGAAAAATTAAAGTTTATCAATGACAGTTTTGCTTTTTCATCATATTTGTTTTTAAAGATGTTTTATTCTCTTTTATTTTTAATTGTGGTCTATTTATTTTACGTACTAATTAGTTTAAAAGGAAATACAGTGTTATAGTTTAATTCTTTATCATCGTTTTGTTTCGCAAAATAAGTCAACACTTTTTTTTGTCTCCTAAAATTACAACATGTATAATTAACATGCATTGATGTTTTTAGTATGTTTCGTAGTAAACATTTTACCAGATGTCATAATATAAAAGCTCAATTGAGGAAATATACAACGTTTGTTGTACTATTTTAACATCTTTACCCAAGGTGGGAAAAAAAGAGGAAAACTGAGGTTAACTAAATGATCTGGTATATTAGTGAAAATACTCAGCTTATAAAAAGCAGGAATTTCATGCTAGTGGATTTTTATTAACCGAGTAGAAGAGAATTGGGAAAGACAATTTTAGTTTTTTTTTCCTCTTAAAAAAAGATACTAAATATTTGTTCAGTGTAATACACTAGATTTTTTTTGTTGAAAGTTAAAAAGTTACTGAAAAAAAGGAAAAAAAAATCTAACAAACGACCAAAAAAAAAAAAAAAAATAAAAAAAAAAAATAAAAAAAAAAATAAAAAATAAAAAAATAAAAAAAAAATAAAATAAAATATATATATATAGATAAATCATTAAATTATTAAAAAACAAATGAATAAATAAAACTAGGTTAATTATTTTCATTGCATGTAGATGACTGACTGACCATTAAATTAAAATAATATATATATATATATATATATATATATATATATATATATATATATATATCTTAAATAATTATAAACATAGTTTTTTTTTTAAACTCCAGTTTCCTGTTTAAAAAAATATAATAATAAAAAAGAGCGAAGAGAGAAGGGGATCATACCTGAAATATTATGCCGATTTCAAATCGCTTTTATTTGAACTAACATTACCTACTAGTGGAAAAACCCTCGATCAAGAAAACGCATGAAACTTTCTTAATAGCTTACATTTACCGATTATTTTACGTGTCGACAGTAATGGGTATCATTTGACCAAAATAATGAAGTCACCGCTTTCACCAGCAAGAATCCAGGGAACACTAGAGGGCAAACGGGTCTCGCCTTGACATGGCCGACATTACGTAATGGTGGTTGTCTTGGTAAGATATGTAGGACTGTTGGGCTTCAGTGTCAGAATGGCATTGAACTGGTGCTGACAATGGCCCGATTCCTCAGTTCCCGGGGGAATTGGGGAAGTATTGCAAATTGACAATCTATGGGTGCTGGAGTAGTTAGAATCGTATGCAAATTTTGAAAGATCATTTGTAAAGAAAATTATTCCAGTCCACAACAAGATGTAAATTGATTTCGGGATATCGTTTTTTAAAATTTGTGTGAGAAATATTTCATGCATATAAATCAGCAATTTTCTTAAAGCACGATTTGGATGAATGCATGAAGAAATTAATTTCATAACAATAAGAAATAATCAGAGCTAAAAAAATTACCGGATTCATATAATACACAGGTTGTTTCGAAACAATTAAGTCCCAAAAAAGCATTATCTACATGGTTATAGCTGCGCACACACGTACACACACATATGTATGTAAAATAATATATATATATATATATATATGCTCATTTATAAAGTAGTCGAAGGGACAAAGTGAAAATTTCGTTTAAGGTGGAGTTTCGTTAAAAACGTTTAATAGCAGATTGTAAAAACGAGACGAGGAATTGAAGTTTTAGCAATAAAAATGCAATACTATGCATTTTATTTGACATATCACTACTTGCATTTGGTTAGCTTGCTCGAAACTCAAACTATAGTAAACTTCCAGAAATGAAAGGTTTTTAAATAAAATCTGCATGCAACGGTTTTCAGATACCAGACTAGAAGATAGTTTAAACCTGTTAACGTTTTCAAAAAAATTTTTTATTTTTGCAATTTTTGCACTGTTTTTATGTTAATTAATCTAATCTTCAGTCTTTCAATTTAAACGTGAAATATATCTTCGATGTTATTGCGCCTTTCCTCCCTGCAAATTATGGTTTTAATCTTCAACTAAATTGTGTTTTCAGCTGAGTTTGCAGTCAATGTTTTGATTTTGACCTATTGTTAGTTTTTAAAATATTTAATAAATGACTTTCGCCCATATCACTTATTACGAATACAGATTTTGAATCTTCACAAGCAGAAATTTACATAAAATTTGAAAATAGAATTTTGTAAGAAAAATTCATTTAGATTTTGTTTCGTAAGTAATAACAATCAATGAAAGCTTTAGCCTGAAGTCTTCATTAATCCTTTTAGGCTCCTTTAAACTCTCTAAATATTCATTAATCCTCTTTATTTGTCATTTGTTTAAAATAGACAACTAAGTTTCAAATTTGAAACTAGTTTTTGAAAGAGGTTCCAAGTCAACTCATTGCGTCATTAATGCAAAAAAGATGAGACATCATCGCTCATTAATTCACTGCAAATTTTGATTATTACGGTATGAACGCCATAGCATTTCATTCATATTTCTGACTGATTTTAGTGAAGGATTAGATTAGTTAAAGTTCTATTTCAACATGATACAAATTAGTCGCCTATCAATTCATTATGGTATCTATCCTATAAGTTATTTTACATGCTCAAAACTAATTTGTTTCTAATTTATTTATGCATTTAATTAGCGCTTATTATATATTGAAATTTTAGCGAACGATTTGTGTTACAGCTGCCATATATGTATTATGATATCCACATAATCAGATATATTTTTGATTTTTGGATCGTTCAACCCTTGAAGCGCCATTATGGGACATATATGTCCCCTAAGTTCAAGTTTATTTTATAAACTATTAAATACAACTAATTTGGAAAATAATATTTTTTTCATGTCAGTGAGACATTAAAATCTCAATAGTATTTGCAAAAAAAAACCTTGTTTAAAAAAATATGGTGTTTTTTTTTTTTTTTTTTTTTTTTTTGAGCACCGCTAATTCCAATATTCTTTTTCGAAGCTCATAGTCTTCAAAGGGGTAAAAACCTGAATAAATCGATTGCTTAGCCAAAGCATTAAAATAAATATTTTTTTCGAGCGTTAATGACACATGAAACTGAACTCTTAAATAGGACAAACATAAAATATGTTCTAACTACTAAAAATTTGTGCAAAACGCCTACGCCTAAAACTCAGATGCCGGCTTGGCTTAAATATAGTTTTCTAATTACCCTCATTTAGTGCATAATACGGTCAAAAAGACATGGCCAAACCACGCCTGCATTGTTCTTTTTGAAATTCTTCAGCAGCTCATAATTTATCCTGTTCTCGATGAAAATATATTGTTATGTTTTGCTGCTTTGACAAAAAAGCAGTAGAAATTTATACATAATGCATTTGCATGAAATTAATGTCATCATTTGCATACATTGTTTTATAATTATTTTTTGAAATTAATCATTCGTCAAAGCTATGAATTAATTTTCAGGTGCAAGTTTAATTAGGCGAAGTAACGTTGGATTTATTTTTGTTGAATTTTATTTAACCCATGATTTTGTAAGGTCAGCATATCGCACCTCGACGAGAAAAGTGACACAACTAAAAAAAAAAAGAGCAATGGAGAAAATAAAGGTTTTACGCAATAGTAGTTTTAAGCGATTTAGTTTCAAATTTTAGTATACGAGCAAACAATTTATAATGTGATGCATACTGGCTAGTTTTTGTTGTGTAGATCAATAATATTTTTTTCTCCTAATTTTATGTTGCGTCACTTTTCTTCTCGGGGTGCGATTTGTCGTTAATTCATAAACAATTCAAAGTTGTTAATGATTAAAAAAAAGCTGTATATAAAAATAATTAGAATAAAATGCATGATTACTATGTATTTTTTTCAATTTTAACAGAAATGGAAAAAAATCGTAATTTTAAGATAAAATCTTGTTATGCGATACTCTACGATTATGCTAACAGCTGAAAGTTTCAACTAAAAAAAAAACTGTTCCTAATTTTAACAGGAAATGAAAAGTATGACTGTATATCATGCATTTTTTCGGAATATATATTTAAATGATTCTCACGTGCAGTTGCTTTACCCCATGAATAATAAATCCGCTACTCCTTAGATTTGGAACATGCACATAGCTCGCAGTGAACACGAAACTTCCGAACTTTTTACAACTCTTTTTTTTTCACCCCATAATTTTAAGAGCATATTTTGTAACTTGTGTGCTTTTTTTTTCTCTTTTTTAGTGCTTTCGTAGCAGCCATAAAAAATATATATATAAAAGAAGAGAACTATTTTTAATACAAGTGCGTTTTGTTTTCAATATACAAATATTGTGAAAATTCTAAACATTATGTAGAATTGACCTTCTTGAAGTCAAGAGCACGATCATTCAATATCAAACTCAATCTATTCCTAGTACTACATTCGGGATTGTTGCCAAGAGAGTTAACAGAAAAAAAAGAAAAGAAAAGGAAAAAAAAAAGAAATAAAGAAGAAAAAAAAATTATTTAACTCTGTAAAGTTTTTTTAATGTTATATACTAAGTGTTTTTAATATTTTTGATACACTAAAATCAAAACCTGAATCAGTTATATTTGACTTTAAAATATAGAATGGTTTTCATTTGTTTAAGGTTAGTAAATTTGTTCAAAAGAATGTATGTCTCGTAAAAAGTCATGGCCGCATGAAATAGTGGATTCGAGCATGAGCTTATTACGGCAGTTTTAATGTTATATTAGGTCGTATTGTTGAAGTACGCGCGAAATTAAACATTTTGTTTTCAGATGAAAAGTTTTTTTTTTTTTTGAGACTTACTTTTTTGTATGATTTGTTCATTTATACGAATAACAATCTTATAGTTGCCACTTTTCATCGATAGCAAAAACGATCTTGAATCCGAAATAATTGAAAAGCAAAATTCATACCTTCATGTAATTTTTTTTCGTAGGATCTTATATGAAATGAGTATCCATTATTCATCTGAAAAATGTACTTGCTTCCGAAAAACAAAGGCAGTTTATTTTGTGCTACGAATTGATTATTGAGGAGCATCACTAAATGTTTAGTGGCGAAGTACAAAATACAATAGCGTGATTGAGTGTAAAACTTTCGAAATGTTTTATGTTATTCAAAAGGAACTCAGAATTTACTTTTGTTGTAGTTCACGTGGCATGGCGGCAAGACGTTCAATCTGAAAACAAATGAATAATTGATTTGATTAAATATTTATTGAAAATAAATGAGTGCAAATAGAAATTTTGAAGCAGTGCAGCTCTTGCATGTGAAAGAACAATAAATGTCCCACAGAGCAGAAAATACAACTCAGTTATTTTTTATTTTATAGGCAGCACACCTAATAACAAGATATGGCTTTGTTAGATACATATCAATGAAATACAAATGACAAATCAAATAAACAAAACTTAAAGTTTAAAGCGAAATGTACTTAGAAAAAAGTCATTTGCTTTCAAGAATATTATTTGGAGCGTGATACTCATTGATTTTTTAAAAAATAATTTCAATTTTTAAACCATAATTTTAGCTTAAAACCTTTTGCAAAACAAAACGGGAGTTGACAGTGCGCAGTGACCTCTAAAAGCAATCATTATTAATAACTCTACCAAAGTTCTGAAATTTTGAAGATTAAATTGCATTCATATACAGTAAAATGGGGTGAATAGGATCAGTTTTTAAGTTTTAGCAGCTATAGTTTTTCTATTCTTTTAGTCTTAGATTCTTGTTTGGAAATAATTTTCATAATTTATTTAAATAATTCTGATGAGTTTATCAATATATGTATATATAAAAGTATTCCTTTTACGCATCCAGTTTAAGTCGGATCTTTGAGTTTCTTTTATACTCAAGAATTCGCATAGGGGTAGGGGAGCCCCCTATACCCCATAGAGGGTTTAAATACGAATACTGCGTACGTCGAATCTTTGCCAAATTTGGAGCTTCTTTTCTTACTATTGATTTTTTTTTCTTTTGTGACAAAGTGATGAATTTAAATTAAAAAAAATATTCTACATTTGCGTAGCATTACTTATGTACCTATTTTCACCACACACAAAAGTATATGCGTCTATTTTTGTACATTTCACATAGTTAATGCCATTGAAAAAGAAATCGCGTGGAAGACCGCGGATATCCGGGTTTACTATATATATATCTCTTTATCTAAATTCTGATTTATTTATTCTTACTTATTCATTTATTTTTCTAACTTGGATGTATAACTTCAGTGAATTTAACTCTGAGAAGAAATATTTTTCAAAGATTTAAATACCACAAAAGTGCAAATCAAGTGCTTTTCATACGAGCAGTTTGTACAGAATTATCCATTTGCATTTTCCCTTTGAATTGAAATAAACGTTTTGCATTTTGAACTCCCTATTGAAAAATTAAGTTAAAAAAATTAATAGCACAGAAACAGAGCATAATGTCATTATATTTTTATGGAAGTTTAAAAAGATATCAAAAGATCATTAAGCGTATGTAGATAATTGGCATCTACGTATGCGCAAGAAGTAAGATACGTGCACTGAAAACCAAAACTATTATTTTAACGGCCCAGAATCAGCTCTAGAAATTAGAAAATGAAAGTAAGTTCTGAACTTTATCCAGAAAAGTGTGAGTGAGATGCCTTTGTTTACCAGTGCGATAGGTCAAAGAGGAGTAGTCTCATGGAATAACAATCGACATAATCGCAGCTCCTTATTCGAGCTGTTTTAGGAAGAGTGAAAACTTGCTGTTATTTTGTTATAAAGATTCAAATTCCTTAACGGGTTTTTCGTTAAGAGCTATTGAAGGAAAATGTGGACAGTGGTTATGATTGTGCTAAAAGTTAATATAATTTATTTTTAATCCATCTGATAGCTATAATTTAATGCAACGTGCTCTTTATTGGTGCAATGTAAAATATCAACAAAACGCAGAAAATTCTTTGATTCAACAAAATATACAGCTTCAAATAACCAAGGTAACCAGTTACTACAGTAAGACTTGTGACCGGAGGGTCCCGGGTCCAATCCTAGCTGGTCGATGATCCACCGTCTTCATTAATGGTGACTGAGGGGATGTTAAAGACGCTCGTGGTCAGAAAGCCCTCCGAGTGAAATTATATCTCTGGGGCTCGGCCTTGGATCACGGATTGCTCGGCTTTTGGTCTGGATTAAAAAATCAGAGCTGTCTTCAGAGTCTCATCCAACTGGCCAAGCCACAAATAGTGGAAAGTACGGGGGCAGTGGCGAATCCAGGATTTCGTTCTGGAGTCGGCTGAGTTCATTAAATTGTATGCTCCCTTGACATCGAAGGCGTTTTTTAAAAGACAATTGAAATTGTCAAAAATTTAGTATTCAGTGGTCACATTCAAAAATTTCAATGTATGCGTAAATATCTTTAAAAAGATGGTCATGCATTTTAGATACTATTGCTAAGTAATTTGAAGGAAAAAATTTAAATTCTTGTTAAGGATGCAAAAAGATGAGGCATGGCAATCTGTAGGTGGTGTAAACGAAATGGGGGAAAGAAAATTGAACATTCGTAAACTAATAGTTAAAAACAGCAAGGCAGGAGACAAAATTGTAAGAATTGACCACGAGATCAAAAAACAAGAAGGGAGGGGGCATTAAATTGGCAAGCCTGTAGTTACTTCAAACGTTTCTTAATTAGAGAAAGAGAGAGGATATTTTCAGTTTCTAGTTTAAAGGGAGTCATTACTAGAACTAAGTATTGACAATGTGAACCTATTTCTGCTATTCAAGCAGAAATAGGGGGTCCGGGGGTTGGATTGCCCGGCTTCTGGTCTGGATCAAAAAATCAGAGCTGTCTTCAGGGTCCCATACAACTGATTAAACCACAAATAGTGATAGGTGAGGGGCATGGGAGACCCTGGAGTGTTTCTGTGGGTTGTTTGGTGGCAAACTATACTTGGAAAGGTGATCCAGCAAAATAAGAGCGCGGTTAATCGTCTCAATTAGTTACTTCTATTTTTATTTGCTCGATTTCGAAAAAAAGGTCCGACCCCCAGTAACAGACACCGACAATTCTGATGATACCCAGAAACAGATAGGATGGGGATAGGATGAGTAACGAACAGAATTCCCATTTTCTCTTCAAAATGTGCAAAAGTTCTTTGCTTTTAGATCTAAAACCTTAAAAAATTCAAACGAACATGGAACACCGGCAGACCTTGTGGTGTCTGTTCATAACCTTCCACCATTGCCTTGTAAATACCAACTGGCTTATAAAATTCACTCTGATAGGACTAGGTGGTTGCACTGTATTCATGGGTCACAGCAACATCAGTTTTACCCACCTAAAATTCTTACTATTTAAATTCAGACTAACGAAAGTCTGTTACTGGACCCTTGTCGGTTACCGATGCTGTTACCTTATTTGTCAAAACAAAAAATAAAAAAATAAAAAATAAATAAAATTAAAAAATCCCCAAACAAAAGGAAGGGCTTCGAAATAATGAGTTCCTTTCCCGTCGACAAGCTGACCATACTTCCGAATTGATGATACTCTTTCAGACTTTCCTGTAATATTATGAAGGGCATCTGGAGGAGACGAGACTGATTAAGTATTCGTAAACTTGATGGGCAAAGCAAATGTGAGATAAACGAACGCAATCTTGATATTTTCTTCTTCATTGTTCAGTTTAAAAGCAGGTCGTCCCATCCACTTCCTTCTGAAAAAGAAGTCTCAAGTGTTTTCCCAGCCTGGGGCAGAAAGCAAAATACAGCTGCGGTTGAACAACCTCTTTTAAGTAGGAGGCAATAGTTGTGTGAGTAATCCTTGTCCATTCCGATCGATTATAGTAATAACATGTTCTGATCCGAAATTCAGGTAAGTTGGCAGCCACTGGCAAAGCACTCTCACTAGAAGATTGGCGGATCTGACGACAACCTGAGATAAGATAGCCTTCAGGGAAAAAACTAAAAGGGGCTTCTTTTCCACAGAAAAATAGCTCAAAGTATTCAAATTACGAATCAAAATATAAAGTGCAATGCTCAGAGCAATAGGTCATTCTCGCAGCTTTCTAGGTTTGTCTGGACTTCACTTGAATTAATGCGTGTGGCTTTCCGAAGATTGTCAATAAATGGATTCACATTGGGATTCGACGTAACACTCTTGAACCAGCGGTAGAGCCGTATTAGCTCCTTAAGGAGCAAGGGATATGCGTGTGTCCTAAGTTCAAAATGAATTTTAACAATTATCGAATACAAATAATTTATGAATTTTACTTTCCCTTTATTACTGAGACACCATAATATTAATATTGGCGAAAACAGAAAAAAAAAGTTATAGTTTTGCATCTTTTATGGACAATAGACGCGCATGTTTCACCAATTTACGCAAGTTCGACTGAACCAATTTTCACAAAATTTAACACACAATAGAACCTTGTTTATCCTGATCTTCGAATTTTCTGGATCAACTTTGTAGATTTGCAAAAAAAAAAAAAAAAAAAAAAAAAAAAAAAAAAAAAAAAAAAAAAAAAATTATGTTCACGTAGATAATTTTAAATTTCGATAGCAAGAACGAAATTATAAGTACACTGAAATATCGCTTTTTATTTTGATCAATTAATGATAAAGCAACTGCTTTTACTTTGATCAATTAATGATAGAACGTTTGCTTTTATTTTGATCCATTAATGATAAAGCGTTTGCCTGACGCATCATTCAAACGCCACACGTGTTTGAACCAGAAGACCAACGCTTTGTTAAGAAATTATGTGAAAAATTATCTTTATATTTTTCAATGTCTTGTAGTTTGTAAACAATTCTGTGTAATTTTATCACAAAATATGGTATTTTATCGTAATGAATGGTAAGTTTACTTTTTAAGGATTAGTATAGCTTATTTCGCATGTTACCCAGATTTTCTGGATTTTTGATTATCCGGATTGCTTTTGATCCCAGTTAGTCCAGATAAACGATTTTCTACTGTACATGTTATTTGTGTCTCCATTTAATAGAGTGGTGACATTAATAGAACAGTCCAATGTATTGAAAATTTCCACATTCTACTGTAAAGCGTAGGTCCTTAAAGGGTTAGGACTCAGAGTATTGCTAGCAACTTGGAGGTTTTAGAGCTTCACATCTGGTAATTCATCATCATGTACATTTCATGTTATCTGTTCATAATGCAATAAATAAAAAATAATAAACCGTGAAGTTTTTTGAAAAAGTTAATAACACTTAAGTAACACGAGAATTCTCCCTCGCCCCAATTTTTGAAGCAAGAAGTTATTTGATCGAACTTGGAAAATTAATTTTATCTCTTACTATATTTAGTAGATATAACGTATCCACAAAATATCTTGCTGTGTAATTGTTCCAATGATTTTTTTTTATCATCATTATTTTACTTCAACTGAGAAAAATAATGTTCTACTGAGAAATTCATGATCAACTAGGATCATGATCAACAAGCTAGTCTTTATTCCATTGATGCCGAAGTACCTTTTATTATACAATATTCAAGTCAATTAAGAAAGAACCTTGACAAGTCAAAGTTGGTGGAAAATGGACCTGATCTAGATTTTTGACAGATACACCTGTCAAAGCTAATATCGAAAAGATGCACAATATGGGAAAAATAAAGAAAAACTCTAAAAATGTTAAGAAAAAGACCTGAAAGCAAGCAAAAGAACAGATTTGTCTTCAGATAATGAATCTGAATCAAAATAATTTCACATCGCAAGTGATGTAGAAATTATTTCAAATACTTCCAAACAACTATTGTATAATTGAAATTGGATACTAACTTTCTTACATTATATTGATTGCTCAATGAACGTAAATGGACAAGAACTTTCTATAAATTCTCTTAGATGATCTGTTGCAAAAGAAAGTTTTAGTTGTGTTTACAGTATTTGTCCTGTGATCAGGGGAAGCACGGGAAATAGTTGTTTTGAAAATGAAATTTGATGATCAAAATTGACTTAATATAATTGTCTTAAAAAACAATAAAAATAATTTATTTAGCACACGAAATTGATATTTTTCTCCTAAGAAATAATCCATTGATTGCAAAACGTTTAATCTCTCAGAAATCGATTCGAAGTTACTGTTTTTTTATTAACTGGCGAAAAATACCTTGGAATAGTTAAGTGTAATCTAAATTCTAAACGATGCGGACGAAGATCGTCTGTTTTCATTAATTGAAAAACAATTCAACTCACCTTTGCACTCAGTAAACGTTCGATTCAAATCTCAACGTTTTGCATTGCGGGATAAGTGTTTCGGAAAACCAATTTGTTGCGAACCATGTTTAATGAGAAAACTGCTAAATGTAGCATTCGGGAGAAAAATGTTGCGCAAAGGCCGAGGGAATTACCTTTCAAACTTTCTTTTTCAGTAATTGGAACATAAGTAAACATAAGAAGAACAATTTGTCGGTCGCCTTTCACATGACCTCAATCATTAATTAAGTTTTTCTTGAAGTTCATGAGACGGGTTTGATAAATAAAATTACTTAATGGTTTTATCGATGCATCATTGCATAGCTCACGTTTACAGGATTTTTTCCAAAGTTAGAGTTGTTAAACCTTAGTTATTTAATAAAAACACTTCTGTTTATGTGCATGCGTGAGAAGTTAATTCGCACTAAACCGAGATAGAAAAGTAAAAACGTAGAGAAAACTGTGATAAGAATATTTATTTTATTCATTATGACACTATTTAGAGGGCTTGAAAATATTCTTCAAATTTCTTCCTGAAATTTATCAAAGCATTACAAGCACATATCAGCATATACAAAGCATTAGAAGCATATATAAATATGCAAGCATGAAATTATTACACACACACACACAAGCATATGTCTGTGTTTATGTGTGTTTATAGGTTATCAATATCCTCTGCAAAAAAATATTAATGGCCTAAAACATAAGTAGAATGATTTCAGCCAAGTTTGAAAATAATTTAGTGCCTCCATTTTTTGCAGCGGAAAAAGTTTTCTTTTTAAATTGCTAATTTTAGCAATGAAAAACAGCATAAAATGTATAAGAGGGGAGAGAGGCGTGTGAGATCATTTAAGGTTAAGGCGCAAATAAGGTTTGTGATTCAATTTACTCCAAATTTTGCACATTCATTGCGTGTCTCATAGAAAACAAGGAAAAAAAAAATTCCATGCAAAAACTTAAGCTTCAGTTATGTTTTTCAGCAGTTTTAACGAAGAAAGGCGATTTGAACTTATTAGGAACATGGGTCCGAAATCTGAAAAAACGCCCAAAGTACTATCAAAATTTAAAAATTCTTTATTGCCAATTAAAAAAAAAACCTACATAAATGATAAACTCTAAAACATTATGGAGAGTTCAATATTTACTTAAATGGAAAGGAGAAAAATCAATCCTCACATTCGGGGCACTGATAAGTCGTTATTCTCTGTTTTTGGTCCCTCCTGCACACAGTTCGTGCACATATGTGCAAGTGATGCCCTTATTGCTCTATAACCTACTTTTTCAGAGTTATCAAATCACAGGAAAAAAAAGAAGGTACATAACGATACTTTTCTGTCGAAATTCGTCAACTCCATAAATTAGGCTTTCTAGACAAATTAACAACTTCTTTTATACTATTAAACTACAGTGAATCACTATTTAAAAAAAATACTGTAAAATAAGGACAAGAAATTTTGACAAGACTGTAATAACAATGCTACATTTTGTCAACTGGTAACAACCTTCTTTTTGATAACGCTTTATCAACAGTTACGCGTTCTGATGACGATAAAATCACGATCGGGTGAATTTTTGCTATCCTACATAAAAAGAAAAAAAAAGGGAGGGGGGGGGGTATGGCCTTGTGAATCCACCTGGCTTTATTTGGCACCTTATCATAAGTATATTTTGATGTACAGGAAGAGAGTCATTATATAAGTCATTTTCTTTCATGTAATAATAGCTGATTCGTGTGAAGCATTCGTGCTTGACATAAGGAATTCGAAACCACGGTGTTTTAATTAATTATTGAACAACAGCAAAAATGTAACTTGTTTGTTTATTTCTCGCTGATAGCGGGGGAAAAAATCTTCAAACTGATGTCTTAATTTTGAGCTTTGATGAAGTATCAAGGAATTCATAGTTACTATTTAAGTTTCACAAAAACACCTTAAAACAGAAATAATATAATATATGATATTGCGATTTGCCATGTCAAAATAAAGAGTTTTTTTACTGATTTCAGTGCAACAACACAACTGTGGTTTAGAATCCAGTTCCCAATGAGTTAAGATTATGTTCATGAAAAGTTTTATCAGAATTCAGTTGAGGAAAATTAGTTTTTCAAAAACTATATTTTCTGGCCCATGAAAGGATCGATTCCATGACCTTCTTGTTATTAGCACAACGCTTTTACTAAATATACACCAAAGCAATGCGTAATATTGTTGTTGTTGTCGTGTGCCAGCTAAGCTGGCAATTTGGGGTGCGCTGTTTCACTTTTCCAACTGTACCGTAATTTGGTGTCAAGTCCGACTTCTACGGTACACACATGCCATAAGGACCCGTTTATAGGGTAGGCAACCATTCATACAACATATTCACACAGAGAAAGGACAAGGACAGGAGAGAGAAAGTACGTCCATGCCCGAGCATGGGATTCGAACCCGGACCTTCCTGTCACAGTCAGACTTCTCTGATCACTAGACAAGAAAGGCGGCAGCAATGCGTAATAAATAAACAAAATGAATTGAAATCTATGCCTCTATTTTGTTAAAATACTTTTAAAAAGTTGTCCTGCAACTTACCACGTTAAAATTACTGTTTTCTGATTTTAACAAAAATAGAGTTGTAGCTCAGAATCCTGCAATGAATTCAAATTATATATTCATGAAAATTTGGATCAGAATTCTGCTGAAGAAAATAAGTTGTTAATAAGAAGAAAATAAGTTCGAACTCCCGACCTTCGCATAACAGAATAAATCGTTTCTTTACGACAAGACTACCAAAATGTTTATTGTCTCTTTATTTTACCCAGAAAGCGGTAAAAGAAATTTTTAAAATGGTACCTCACGTATGAAGCTTGATCAAAGCATTGAGGTAGTTACGGCGTTATCGCCCCCCCCCCCCCAAAACGCATTTGAGAAATAATATAGATGATAACACCGTTTGGGAAAAAATAAGAAATATTTTCTAATGATCGACTATATTTTGCGAGACATAATTGCTTGCAAGGATTTTAATAATGTTAGAATAATTCTTAAAAGCTCATATAAATTGTAAATGAACCAAACTGGCAAAACCTTTGTCAAATTTTACCTTTAAGACAATAGAAGCAAAGGGATGTCAAAATTAAAAAAATGGAGATAACCAGTACCATTTGTATGGAAAACTCTTCTCTCTCTTTGGGCAAGAGATAGTACTAGTAGCCCTGCTAGATGCTGCTGTACAGCATGATTTAGAAAAAAATTCAATGAAATCAATGAACCTAGGATATCTTTATACGCGTTTTATTAAAAACTTGAAAATGTCCACTTGCATCCCTTTGCTTCTCACTACCTCAATTGGTCTTTTTATTTTAAAGTCTACTTCTTATTACATCCTTTTCAAATGACATTTTCTACAGCAATATTATTTTATATTTAGAAAAGAAATATTTTCATTTGAAGTCTAAGCATTAGGAATGTAGTAAAAAAGTTTAAAACGCTGTAAAGTAGCGTTTTTGCCGCGCTCTTTGCAATTTTTCATCCATCGCAATCATGATTAACATACATTCATATGTTACCATTACACTCATATTATTGCTAATAGCTAATTACATCAATTATTGTGCTTTTATTAATTTTCTAAAATTAAAAGTAACATTCTTTTTTTTTTTTTTTTGTAAACTTGTAAATACTCAAAAAATGTGCTTTGAACTTAAAACAATCTTTTTCTTTCGAAAATATATATTCGCTTCAGAGCATTAGTAAGACATCTTAGTGTTTTTTCTGGGATTAGATGCCTTTCTGTTACTCTGAGGCAACGATATGTAAGTCAAAAATGTAGTGTTTTTTAAAAATATAAAGTTGTTTCGTAAGAATTTTAATACTGTTCTAATGCTAAAATAGTACGAAGGTATTTTCAAAACTTTGAGCAATTAATTGTAAAGTTTAGGAGAAAAATGAGAAAAAAAAAGCCTGAGTAAAATTTCAATTTCTTGAAACAATGTCATATTAAAATATTGATTATCAGCTAAATGTAGGGGAATGTGGGGCAAAGTGATTAAGTTGACCGAGTTTTTACAAAATGAACAAATCGGAAATTTGTTTTGAAAATTACAGTACATAAAGAACATTCTATTTTATAATAAAACCTGCGTTGAAACAGTATTTTTTATTTCTGGCAGTAAATTTGAATCTTCAAAAAAAAAAAAAAAAAAAAAGCGAAAATCCCCCCCCTTTTTCATGGGGCAAAGTGAAAAATGAAATATTTTTTATTCGATTGTAAAACATATTTTTAATCAAAAGAATAAGTAAATAAAGTTGAATGAATAAATGAAAAGATAATAAAGCAATAAACGAATAATTAAATGAATAAATCAATTAATATATGAAGAAAAATAGATGAACGAGTAAACGAATGAATGAATAAGAAAATAAGTGAATGAATGAATAAATAAGTGAATTACTGAATGAAGGAATGTATATGAATTAATTAATAAATGAAAACGTAAGTGTTTTACATTAAATGTTTGAGTAAGTAAATGAAACAAACTATTTCACTTTGCCCCGTATGTACTTGACTAATTGTACAATTTATTAAAAATGCAAATAATCTTAATATTAATTAAATTAATACTGCATTGAATATTAGAAGGTCTCAATTAATATTCAAAATGTTAATAACAAGAACGTTATCATTTTTTAATAACAAAAATAATTTTTGACTTACAACAAATTATCACAATATGAGTATCAAATTTTTAAAATTGCCTGTATTACCAAAAACTTTAATTTACGGTGGGATTTTTTTCCTGACTGGAATAGACTACATATGGTACTACATAGTCAAAATAATACCAGATAGGTGGAGCTAAAAGCAGAGCATATATTTCACCTTTTCAGTTTGCCCCGCTATTTCACTTTGCCCCATGTTCCCCTACAATTATATACTTGATTCGTTCTCGGATACACATTCTTTTTACTTACATCACATTCAAAAGTTGGATTTTATAAACTTTTCAAGTTGATGAAATTTATGTATTGTTTTTGAATAAGAGTTTTAATTACAACACTTGCTTGTAATCCACTAGAAGAAAGAACTAATTCAGAATTGTAATACATCGCAAAATTCAAAGTAATCATTACCTTGACAAGCCATAACGAAAATGTTCTGAATGGTTTTTTACTAGCAGCTAGACTAAATGTTTACACTTTTTATAGCTTAATCAAAAATAATTGAATGCTCTACAAGAGGTTGAATCCCATTTTGGCTTCATTCGATCGCGACTAAAATTTCTTAAAACTTGGTCATTTATAATTATTAGTCCACGAAAACTGTATCAAACTCCGCAGTTTACGTAAATCTAACTCTGTGCAGTTCATTAAGTAAAAATCATTTTAAGTTAAAATTTTTTACGGCTCTACGGAGGTTGAACCACATTTTTGGTTCTTTCGATCACGACCAAAATTTTCTTAAAACTTTACCATTGATATTTTGTAGTAAGTTACCAAAATACCATGCTTTGCCATCAATCTTTGAGTTGAACCGCACCATTGCTGCGGTTACTCATCTGGTGTGCTAATTCTGAGTTAGCTACCAGTTTGTTTGGCTCTCTTGGCGCCCTTAAGAGGTTTTTCGCCTCCAGCTCATGTGATTCCTATTCCGGGCTGATGAGTACTAAAAAGTACGAAATTGCAGTCCTCGGATGGAATAACTGAGCTGCTGGTGTATTTTGAGTATTTGCCATTGATAATTATCACTCCAGGAAAACTATCAAACTCCGTAATTTAAGTAAATTTAACTATGTTTAGCTTATTGTTAGTGAAGTAAAAATCATTTCAAGTAAAACTTCCTTCAGGTTTTTTAAAACTTTTAACTGTTGATTTATTTTACAATGGAATGAAACGAAAGTTATGCTTTCACTGTCATCTGTTTTTTAGTCGTTAAGAGAGCGTTAACCTGAAGAAATAGTTCGATCACTGATAGTGAAAACAACAGAATTAATTACCTTAGTTCGACAGTTTAATAAAGAGATAGATTAATGATGAGGGTCATGAAAGGTTAAGCGAACAAACAAAATCATTGTGTCAACTTTCGCTGTCATTCACATCTGAAAGACAGCGTAAGACGACAGTCGTGATAATATTATCACGTTCTTCAAAACCCATTGAAAACGCCAAGCATTGCGGTAAAAGGCAGTATCTGCAAATTTTTCACCTTTTTTTTCTTTTTTGCATTTTTGTCATCAATTGTACTTTTAACTTCATTGTACAAGCTTGCTTATTTGGTTTCCACTGAAAATAAAGCACGAAAAAAACGTCGAATTCCAACATTTAACCATTGTTAGTTTGGAATTCAAAACGCGGTTCTTCAAATATCTCAAAAAACTCATTTCTGCAGATACTTTCCTTTACCTTCCCAAGTACTTTTTAATTTTTAAGGTTCGAAATAAATCGCCAACTTCATCTGTAAACCTTCGACACTTATAAATTTTGTCAAGTATATTGCAACGGCAATTGGTTTTCTAAATTATATAATGTTCACTTTTTGGTGCAACTTTAATTATGCGTCAAAATGATCCGTATCTTAGCTGCGATTATAGACATCAAGAAAAATATTATTCCATCTTTGTGTCAAATATTTTCACACAGAACAGATCTTTTGTACTAACAATTTTTACTCCAAAGAAGAAAATAAATTAAAAAATTCAGAGATGGTGAACAACTGAACTTAGCTCCGTCTCAAATAAGAAATGTAGTGGCCTATTTTTTTTTTCATTTCTTAACGCATAATTAAACCGTCGGTCAAAAATAGAAGTGAAGATTTGATAAACTGACATTGAAGGCATAAGATAAAGAAAAGTTTTTTTGTCAAACATTTTCAAAGCATTTGAATTCATATTTGCAGTATTTTTTTTTTGTATACGATTGAGAAAGAGAAAATATTTGCACTTAGAAGGAAAACAGAACAGCTTTTTCTAAATATAAGTTTTTACTCCAAAGAACAAAAACAATTTAGAAATTCAGAGATGGAGGAAAACAAGTGAACTTAACTTCCTTTCAAATAAAAAATGTAATGGTCTTAATTTTTATTCATTTCTTAACTCGTAATAAAACCGCCAATCAAAAACGGAAATGAAGATTTGACAAACTGACATTGAAGGCATAAGATAAAGAAAATTCTTTTTCTCAAACGTTTTAAAAGCATTTGAACTCATATTTGCAGTATTTTTTTTTGTATATATTCGAGAAAGAGAAATTATTTGCATTCAGAAAAGTGCTATACGAAATTTTACAGAAGATAGGCTTTCCTGAATTCTACGAAATAAGATGCAGATGAGCATTTTCTCAGTACAAATTTTTACTTCACAGAAATCTAGAAATTCAGAGACTGAAGAAATCAACTGAACTTAACTCCGTTTTAAATAAGCAAATTAATGGCCTAAATTTTTATTCCTTTCTTAGCACGTAATAAAACCGTCAGTCAAAAATGGAAGTGAAGATTTGACACACTGACATTGAAGGCAAAATATAAAGAAAAGTCGTTGTGTCAAACATTTTCAAAGCATTTGAATGCATATTTGCAGTATTTTTTTTTTGTATACAATCGAGAAAGAAAAATTATTTGCATTCAGAAAGGTGCTATACGAAATTTTACAGAAAATAGACTTTCCTGAATTCAACGAAATAAGATGCAGATGAGCATTTTCTTAGTACAAATTTTTACTCCACAGAAATCTATAAATTCAGAGACTGAAGAAATCAACTGAACTTAACTCCGTTTTAAATAAGCTATTTAATGGCCTAAATTTTTATTCCTTTCTCAACACGTAATAAAATCGTCAATCAAAAATGGAAGTGAAGACTTGACATACTGACATTGAAGGTTTAAGATAAAGAAAAGAGGGTTTCAATTTGCATCTCACACAAAAGGTTTCTTTTAATGAAATCGTGCACATTCGAACAAAAGATAGAAGGATAGTATAAAATGCAACATATGACTTCATGAAACAAGCATTTATAATATTCATTGGAGTTCTCTTTTGTCAGGCAAATATTTACAATAGCGGAGTGAATAATTTTTTTCAATGATATATTTATTGAAAATAATACTTTGCTTTAAGTTTCTAAAATAATGCGTTGGAAGCAAATAATTCATTTGTATAAAAACATTCGGTCTTTAAAAAACGATTTGAATTTTAAGACGTAAAATGATACCCTGCCCCGATGCCAAATTTCGTGATGAATAGTGTATTAAAATCACGATTTCTCAATACGGATCGTACACGTATGCCTATAGTTCGAGTTCCTGAAATACGATACGTTTGTGCAAGACATTTATATTTTCTGTTAAGTAATTTTCAAATTTTTCCCTACCCTCCCTTGTAGTATTGTATCCTGGGTGACAAATTATTCCTTCTATTATTGTATTCTATGCTGTGTGATTCATAAAAGATACGGAAAACTTTAAAGATGATAATATAGACCAGCGATTCTCAACTGGTGGACCGGTACCGGTCCGCAGAACAATGTGACTGGTCTCCAGAGATTTTTGCTCTTCCACGTTAAAAAAAATGTTCTTTACTCAAAAACAATAAATTAATAAATATAAATAAATAACACTTAACAATATGTAATACGACGATTTTTACGGAAATTTTCGTCATTCTCTATGGTATTTTACGAATGTTTATTTACTTGTGTATAATTTTTACAATAACTAATATTTTTAATACTTACGTCTACATGAAAAAAAGTGAGTTCTTCAACGTCAAGAAACGTTTTATTTATTTATTATTACTTTATGAAAAAAAAAAAAAAAAAACACT
The DNA here is from genome assembly GCF_026930045.1 of Uloborus diversus. NCBI lineage: Eukaryota > Metazoa > Arthropoda > Arachnida > Araneae > Uloboridae > Uloborus > Uloborus diversus. Next base: position 24,037,053 of record NC_072740.1, on the reverse strand, counting down.
ATAGGTGGCAAAATGTTTCCCAATTTTTAACGGTCAGTTCTCAAGTCGATGAGGGGGGGGGGGGGGGGAGAACCCTCACTGGTCCAAAAAATCTTTTCAAATGCTTTTGCCGGTTCTTGGGTGAAAAACTTTTGAGAAACGCTGGTACAGATCAATGCAAACAATTGTCACAAGAGGTTCACTCCAACACGGGACGCAACAACTTCGTTGCTCTGTAAGCGTTGAAACGGCATTCTTTCAAAACTTGGTGGAGAGAAGAACAGCAAGTCCGCAAATGTAAAATGGAAAAGCAGAAAAATTGCAGCAAATCTGCACCATCCTGAGTAAGATTCATTGACGTTATTCATCTGAAGTTATTCCAGTGTGCTATTCGTCGCGTTGTAACACCAGAGGCACACCCTTAAAGGTGCCATTTTTCCACTTATGGCACCCTAAAGCTGCCAGCGGGATCCAAATGGCATCCTTAGAAGTGCCATAGGGTACCATACGGAACAAACTGGCACCTTTAACGGTGCCATAGGGAGTGAAATGGCACTCATAAAAAAGTGCCATATACGACGTGCAGTTTTAACAGTGTACGGTTTCTTCATCTTCTTCTACTTACATTTGCAGGTGTTTCTCGTGGTCTAGTGGTTAGGGCCGGTTTCTTTCATTGAAGCGGACCGAGCGTGATCGCCGGCATGGCTCATGTGAAGATCCCACCACTTCTCCCGTGAAGAGTGGCGATCCAAAGGCTTTACGCTAAAAGGTAGAGAATGGTTGAAAAATTTTACATTTGAAGGCATGGTGTTATTTTTTTTTGTCGATCAATCACAACATAAATAAAAATGTCTTTTGAGAGTAAATACAAATTTGCTGTTAACTGCGACGTTTAAGGAAGTTACTTTTGCATAACTCAGAAGATTGTTTACTAAATGTTACGAAATATGGTCTTTTATGTTATTCTACTTTCGTAAGCATTTGGGATCATTTGAAGTGTTAAGAAAGCTCAATACTACTGCAAGTAAAAAGTAATTCGTCGCGAGAGAGCATCTTTTTTTCCATGAATTTCGTATTATTTTAAATGTGGTTGTCTGTACAAAGTTTAAGTCAAGATACAGTGAAAACTTCTCATCCATTCATGAATAACCCGTTTAAAATAGTCAAAAGAAAAAAGAAAGAAAGAAAGAAAAGTTACTTGAGAGTTTATCTGTTATAGGTGTACTGTCAATGCTTCGTAAATAATCATTTAAGTAAGGCAAAAAATAAATAAATAAATAAATAAACAAATAAATAAACAAATAAACAAATAAATAAATAAATAAATAAATAAAATAAATGAATAAAAACTGAATACTACATGGTGGTAGATCTATTGTTGTATCAGTTTTAAACCCGAATCAATATATGAACACATTACTTATAACACTTTTTCTCCTAAAATCCCTTACGATAATAACGCATATATTATCATTCCACAAATTGGTTGTCTGTTGTTTCACACAGGATTTTAATTTTTAACACCCAAAATTGGGAAACAGTTTTAAAAACAAGCATGCCATCTGTAAATTTAGTGAGTTTCTTTTTACTATTTCATAGCACGTTCATATACTACGTGATATCTTAAGCGTCCGTGGGTTTTTGAGAAGGATGTAGTCGTTTTTGCTGCTTTCTTGTTATGGTTGCTCCACTTTCTCAAACTAGATGCTACCTAATTCTCCCCCTCACGGGGTTTTACCCACTTTTTCCCTTTCCCTCTCGATACTCTTTGGGGGGTCGACCCCCCTTAACCTGTAATCGAAGGTTTTTCCTGTTACGCCGAGCTCTTGAAAAGTTATTTTACTTATTCAGTTCCGCTTTCTCCCCATTAGATCAATATTCTCGCTTTCCTGGGATGCTGTAATTGATATTTCTAAGTAAAAGAATGTGCTTAAACTTTATCAAAAAAAGTTACATCATGTATTGTTGCCAAAAATGTGGCATCAGTTTATACTTCTAGTGAAAAGTATTTTTATTTGAGATACAGTGCTGGCCAAATTATTAGACTAAAAATTTTTTTGTTTTGTTTTTTGTACTATTTGTACTAAAATACTATTTATTTTACTGTTAAAGTACAGTACATACTGTACACTGATTATTACGTTATTTTAGCATAATTTAATGTTTGCAGGTGGCAGCACTGTATGCTTTGTTTATGTTCTTTGTTTATCTACCTACCAGGAACAAAACCTCAATCAGCTTAAACAGTTCACTAATTCTGTTTATTAGTGTGTTCTGCTATATTTAAAGTTAGTTTTAGGTAATTAGTGAGTATGTGTATGTGAGTATAGTATATAATAGTGAGTATAAACAATTTTTTACCTTCTTTTTTAAAAAAGTTAAGAAACGGTGTAAACTTTGTGAAAAGTATGCCAAAAAGACTTAAAATGCTCATCAAGAACAAGGGAATGCATACTAAATATTAGACAATTATTTCACTCTTCGTTAACGTGTCCACAGTAATGTAACCAATAAAGAATTTGCTTTTAAAACAGTCTTAGTCTAATAATTTGGCCAGCACTGTACATAGGGCGAGCATCAATTATGAACCCGATTTTAAAAGATCATATTTTCAAAACTGCTGCATATATCGCAAAAAGTGACACACGAATTTAGAGATCAATATAAGGGAATGTGGGGCAAAGTGAAATAGCGGAGCAAAGTGAAATGGTGAAACACTTACTCTGCTTTTAGCGTCACCTGTCTAGTAATATTTTAACTATGCAGTTACACATGTAGTCTATTCCAGTCAAGAAAAAATTACCTCTGAAAATCAAAGAATATAATAATGATAGCAATTTTTAAAAATTGATACTTCTATTGTAATATTTTGATGTAAGTTAAAAATTATTTTTTGATGTTATTAAAGGATGAAGTTCATTTTATTAATATTTGAAAGCTTAATTGAGATCTACTAATATTCAGTGCAGCATTTATTTGTTTAATGTTAAGCTTATTTGTGTTTTAAATGCCTTGTACAGTTACTCAAGTGCATACGGAGCAAAGTGGATAGGGCAAAGTGGAATAATACATTTCATTTACATATTCAAACTTATCAAATCACTTACGTATGCATTTATTAATTAGCTCATTTACATTCCTTCGTTTAGTAATTCCTTTATTTATTCCCTCATTCACTTATTTTCTTATTCATTCACTATTTACTCTTTTAAGTTTTCTCATACATTAACTAACTTATTTATGTAGTCGTTTATTGTTTCATTTCATTTTAATTTTCTCATTAATTCTTTTATTTACTCATTTATTTGATCAAAAATATCTTTCTTGATCAAATAGAAAATATTTCATGAAAAAAAAACTTTTTTTTTCATTTTGCCCCATGAAGAAAAAAAAAAATGAAAAATTTCCACCATTTTCCGGAGGTACTAACTTATTGCCAAAAAAAAAAAAAAAAAAGTTTCAATGCAAACTTGATTGTAAAATACGCTGTTTTTTCTTTATGCACGGTTATTTTCAGAACACATCGCCAATTTGTTCATTTTGAAAAAAGTAATTAATCTTAACTATTTCACTTTGCCCCACATTCCCCAACTAAGTTTTTTTTTTTTCAATAAAGTTCATCTACACAAATGTGCAATGTATGAGTACATTGAGCAAAATTACAAAATGCTCAATGTTGGAGGGATTTGTTACACGACAACATCCAGTCTGTTATCCAACTTGTTCCACACATTTTGAAATATTACACTGTCAATAGTTCGTAATGCTTCACATACATTCGTGTACATATGAAGCATATGCAGTTTTTGTTGTGTTTTTGGCATCAGAGGTTGATAAACAAAGTCTTTGACGTAACCTCACAAAAAGAAATCAGACGTCGTGTGGAGCGAACTTGATAAGAGATAACATGTTTGTCGTGTAACAAAAGGATCACACATCGAGCATTTGCAACAGGAAAAATAACTTGTTGCATTTCTCTGTACATTCACGCATCACTTATTGTAATTGTTCAGTAGTTTTGAAAATATGATTTTTTTTATATTGGGTTTATGTTGTGCGCTCACCCTGTATATTTGATATGCAGTTCCAGCGTTTTGTTTTAAGAATAATGAATTCATATTATGAAACTGTTATTTAATGTTATATTCTCATCATCACTGTCATCATAATTATTATCATAAATAATATCATTATTTTGTAACTAAAAGTTTCTACCGTGAGTAGGGCCGCGCCGTCCCTATGTGCAAGGTCGTGCGGCGCACGACGGCGCCAGAGTCAAAAAGGTACCAAGCTCAACCAATCAAAAATGCTCCAAATGAGTGGAAAAAATCTGCAACAAAAAAACATAAAATTGAACTTTTCATTATATTTAATAGTGATGGTGAAATTATACTGCTCATTAAACAAGCAATCCTCCTCGCTGTCTTTCTAAAAGGAAAAAAAAATCCCTTGTTGTGTCCAAACATGCTATTCAAAAGCGCAATCTTTTACACTGAAAGCATATGATTTTATTATATGCATACATGAGCATTTTTCTTCATATGTGTAGCCGTGAATGCTGTTTCGGTATGTCTATAATTTCACAATGTAGAGTATACGAAACGCAAGAAATTTGCTATTCCCCATTTTGGTTCTTGCAGTGAAAATGTTGTATTATAATTTATGCACCTCCAGAATGCCGAGTTGAATGTTTTTCAAAAATATTCTTTATTATTGAAGAGAAAAAAAAAAAACACGTCTTTTAGGAAAACGAAGTGATTTTGATAAGAAAAAAATCATGATGTTAGGGAAAAACTGAAGTTTCTTTCAAAAAGAAAGCTTTGAATTAAAAAATTTCACTAGTTACAGGTCATTGTTCAGTTACTCGGCCCTCCGTCATATTTCTTTTCATTTTTCCTTATTATTTTCTTTTTTCTAGTTCGTCTGAAAGTAAGATTGTCTTCAAAATGCTACTCCAATTCTCTCCCTCTCCTTGCCGCCAAAAGTACGGAGCATCTCAAATTGAGTTTCCAGATCTTCAATTTCGCAAAATTTCCAGGGAAAGTCCTCGAATACCAAACAAGATTGCTTGAAACTGCGTTCGAAAATCACCTAAAATTGCGTTTTTGGAACTTCAATTTTGAAAGATTGCCGGCCCTAATGTTACCAAATATGGTCTTACAATCGCGTTTTCAAGACTTCAATTTCAGAAAACCTTCGGGCAAGGACCTCCGAACCGCCTTCCATTAATATCAATAAAATTTAGGTTTTTAAAACATGGCTTACGCAAAATTTAAGTGAAATAGCCTTTGAACTTTTTCTCCTAATATAATATCATAGAAAGTTGCTCAAGTTTTTAGGGCTTTAATTTTGAAAATTTTTCCAGAGGGGAGCTCTAAAATCTCCTTCCCGTAAAAATCTTCAAAGTTGTCTACAATTGCGTTTTGGAAGTTCAATTTCACAAAAAATTGGAGGGGGGGGGAGGAATTGATTTCTATCTGTTTTACAAAAAAAGAAAAAAAATTGGGTAGAATCCCAGAGTTCCATCTCTTATTCTAACGTCAATAAATATGACCAATAATCGCGTTTTAAGGTTTCAACTTCTACAAAATTCCGCGGAGCCCCTTGTACCATTTTCTCCCATAACACCACCAAAGACCGTCTAAAATTGCGTCTTTTAAAACTACAAATTTAATAAAATTTACAAGAGAATTTTTTCAATGTACTCCTCTAAAACTATTTTCTAGTTGCGCCACTGCTTCTGTTGTCATGTTTTGACAAGCATGACTGTTTTAGTAATTATTTATTACTTAGAGATTAGATAGATACTCACAGTGGAGTGAACTTTGATATTTCAAACATTTACCTTTTTTCAAAATGCATTATTAGCATATTAGAGGAGCTGCAGAACTCTAAATAATTTCGAGACATGAAGTAAAAACGTACACCATATTCCAAAATTAAATATTCACACATTATTTTTTAAATAAATTAAATGCCAAATGTATTTTTATCCATTATATATTTGTTTACAAAACCTCTTTCCAGGTGTTAACTATATTTTCCCCGAACGCCAGAGCATAAAGGTGCTCAAAAGACATTAGCACGACGGCGCCGATCAGGCTTGGCGCGGCCCTGACCGTGAGTTAAACATTTTAGTGTATGCGAAAATAAAATATTGAAACTTAGTTGTGTTTTAAGTTTTTAAGTGAATAATAGACATAACTAGATGGTATTAGGTTGGAAATAATCTTCTTAAATGTTAAATATGTTTTTTATAAGCGTCCTGAATCAATGCTTATCATTGAACGAAGCGAAAAGTTATACTACAAGAAGTTGGTAAGAATATCTCTGAACGTTTATAAATTTTTCAAGAAAACTTATGAATGTGTGTGGAAAATTGAGAGGGAAAAAAATCTTTGAAATCAAATTCTCAGATATATCATAAGTATTTAAAGAGGGCTGAGCTTTGAAACAATAAAAAAGCAGCAGATCCCTTTTAGCACACATTACGTTTAAACGTTTCAGCAAGGTTTTAAAATGGTTACCACAACGTTAACAATAATTTTACAACGTTTCTGAAACGAGGTGTAATATTAGTTTTCCTGTTTTAAAACTGTGAGAAATGTATTCCCTTATCAACTGATGTGTGCTTGCATTAAATATTTTTACAACAACACAATCAATAGCGTAGAAGATAGTTATAATGCTAAACTTTCAACTGAACTGTGTAGAGATGCAAACAAAGCACCAACCATCACAGGCAAATAAATAAATAAATAAAAGATGATATAAATTATTTAATGGAAGTTGAATAAAGACCTTTGTGCTTGAAAAGTAAAACAAGAAATAACAAAGTTTAATTACACAGAATTGCATATTACTGCATACGTGTTTCGGGGTTATGAGGAACCCCTTTTTCAATGCAAAATAAGTCAGCTTATGGATGAAATTTGTCAGATGTCTTATCCATACGCTCACTTATTTTGCATTGTAGAGGGAATTCCTAGTAACCTCGAAACATGTGTATGTAGTAATGTGCGTCTTTGCAATTAAACGTTGTTATTTATAATTGTACGTTACTTAATTATTTAACAAAGAAATAAATGAATAAATAATAAACAAAGTTAACTATTTGACTAATAAATAAATAAGATAGTTTATAGTCCTTACTTACTACAGCAAAAATGTCGTAATTTAACTCTTCGCAATGCAATGATATGTACTATACTTATATTATTAATAGAAGTCTACTGATGGTAATTTAATCCCTTAAAACAAGTGATCATTCCGCTATAATTTCAATGTCGATATTCGATCTCGTTGCATTAACGTACATTGTACTTACTCGTATAACGATTTTTTTTTTCTAAATTCAGATGATATGCAAGAGATAACAAGTGACTAGAGTTAATTGTAAGTTACACAGCAAAAATAAGGTCATCCTGAAATAGTTTTACGGTCATCCACATTGCGAAGGTCGTTCCAGTAAAAATTTTTACAATGGAAAGCCTCGCGACAATAGAAAATGTTGGTTGGAAGAAGAAAAATGGACGGCAAAAATGGTGTCTCTCGCAACTGGAAATAAATCCTGAAATACTGGACTAAAAGCTTTTAAGAGATAAAAATCTATTGAAAAATAGCTTAGTCTTCCCTTTTAGACATGGAGAGTTTTACAACAATTTCTATTCTCTGAGATGTCTGGCGTGGGAATGTTAGACAGAATTTATAAATATAATGCTGTAGTATTTAGTATGATTTGACGGTAAGAGAAAATTTGATATTTTTACTGAGAGAATATTTTCTGTTAAACCATTAAGCAGAGCATATTATAAATCATTAGTTTTGACTAATTATTTTATTTTGAATCGTCGATTACCATTAATATTACCATCATTATGATTATAAACTCTCAAATTTCATATTAAAAATTTTGGTATTTATTTATTCGTTTGAGCTGAACTTCTGAAAACCGTAGGGTGTTTAAAATGTTATGACATCGTGTTTGTCGTCTTTCAGCATTTTGAAAATTGTAGTGTCTTGAAGTTGCAATAAATGTGTAGCCATGAAAATTTTTTATAGTAACTAATAAAACTAAAAAGGAAAAAAACTCGGAGTGTAGTATAAAAAGTAATTTATGAACAGTTCTGAGTTTAAACGTTGAAGGCTGAAAAAATATGTTTTTTTTTTTTTGGGGGGGGGGGTTGATTTTTACTTCAAACACTACTGCTTCTTCATTCATTTGAAGAGTTTTATACAGACACTTAACCACTAAAATTGACTCTAACGAAATATAAACGCAAATAAACTTGCTGACCCATGCAAAGCATTTGCGCTCGACAGAAAGAATTCAAAACCCCTGTTTTTTATTTATTATTATTATTATTATTATTATTATTATTATTATTACTTATTTATTTTCCTTTTTGA